>NW_008690930.1:111459-138442 GCF_000695815.1 Acanthisitta chloris | reverse complement strand
GCTGAATATATTAAGAATAATATGTTTTTAGAGGCAAGAGCCACATGTCAGAAACAGGAAAATATTAAAGGAGTGAGCAAAGGAAGGGGATGCTGGTTTCAAATCCTACTTTTGTGGTCTTTTTTTTTCCTCTCTCTGAAATCAATGATAAAAATATCTGTATCCTCAGAAGGGATTGGAAGCATCAAATATTTTATAAAGCATATGTAAAATGAGTTTAGAAAAAAAAAAAAACAAACAGGCCCACAAATGCCAACCAAGAACTATAAAAAGAATTTTAACTTCTTAGACAGAAAAATAGCCAGATTCAGTGTGATCAAAACTAGATATTAGAACATGTTAAATGATTATGGTCATTTTAGGGTTAGTGGGGGAAAAGAGAGGTTTTAAAATGAAATCTCAAATGAAGTTGGGGTTTTTTTGGTCCTAACCAGGCATCTGAAAACACCCAGTTATATTCACAGCTCTGTTTGAAATGATGAAATTAAATTGTATCCTCCCCTGTACAGGGTGTGTGCTCAGAATCCTTCCACCCTTCTCCAAGCTTTTCTTATGTCAGTAGAAAAATGGCTTGGTTAGACACAGGAAAAATCCTTCCAGTGGTGAGAATTAAGATTAAAGAGGTGGACAGGCTGGAAAGGGTCCAGAGAAGAGCCACAAAGATGACCAAAGGACTGGGAAGCCTGCCATACAAGGAAAGGCTGAGAGAAGCAGGTTTGTTCAGCCTGGAGCAAAGAAAGCTTAGAGGACATTTTATCACCATGTTCCAGTATTTAAAGGGTGGCTACAAAGAAGATGGAGACTCTGATTTAACAAGGAGTCATGTGAAAAAGACAAGGGTAATGGGTACAAGTTACTCCTGGGAATACTCTTATCGAACACCAGAAGAAAATTTTTTGCAATGAAAGCAATCAGCTGTTGGAATAAACTCCCCAGTGGTGGTTTCCCCAACATTGGACACCTTTAAGATTCAGCTGGACAAGGTAGTGGGCTATCTTGTCTAGATCATGGTTTTGCTAAGAAAGTTTGGACAAGATGATCCTTGAGGTCCCTTCCAACCTGGCATTCTCTGATTCTATAATTCTGTGATTCTATGACTCTATGATCATGAGTGCTTGGGGAACACTGGAACTTGCTGGTTGCATGTGGTACAAGGGCACTGTCTACAGAAATTAAGTATGGATTTCCCATATCAGTGGGAATCACAATCTAACCTGCAGCTTCTCTAGTAGCTCAATAGGTCACTGAGTAGACAAAAATAACTAATCTCTTCATTGCTGTCAAATAAAACCCCAAAACCCAAAAATGTGTCTGAACTTTTGCTTGAAAAAACCCCAGGGATAATGAGTTTTACATCTAGGCTCTTTAGATGCTCAGTCCCTCATGAACTATGTACTTCAGAATCTCATAGTTATTGCTGAAAAGGAAATTTGTGGAGCACATTTTAAATATTCTTTTAGATGATATCTCCACATATCTCCTTGAGCTAGGCACAGACTTGTATGAGGCACCTGAGGTTGAAGTACCCCTATGCATTTGGATGGATGCACTCCAACATAGGTACTTTTGGGTTTTTCAGAGTTTGCAGCAATCCAGAATGTTTTTATAAATTTTTTTCCCCCTCCAAAAAAGATGCTGATGCCATGCCTCCTTCATAGCATTTGGTACTGGGAAATAATATGCAGCCATTTAGTGTGTGCACATCACCTTGCATTCCACCAGCTAGTGAAGCCTGCAAGAACGGTTGGAAAAGGCTCCTCAGGGAAGAGACATGGGAGGGAGGGAACATGAGGAAAACTTGTCTCCTTGGTCAAAGACACTCTGCTGCCAAATAGTCCTTTGGACTGCCATGGATTGCCCTCCTCTCAGCATGCAACACCCAGACCTGGATTGTGGCATTTCCTGGTTTCCCTCCCTGAAGGTATTTGTGTGGGGAAAAAGCACCCCTTAAGAAAAGCTCTCTGAAGGGCACTGGCAAAGAAGAACTAGCTGATGGACCACTGAAAATGAAGCCCCAATCATGACATGAGGTGGCAATACAGGCTTCATATCAGGAAGGCCTACATGCCAGCTGTATTATGCTGCTTATCCAAATCACTGGTGCTCATTCATATAATTAACTTCTGCAGATCCAAGAAGTAAACAGGAAGAAAGCTGCATATTGTGAAGCCTCAGCTAGGGATAAAGGATCAAACAGAGATTCAGTAAACTACTTATCAATGAATGCTATTTGCACTTTGTTGGGAGCAAAATACGGGTGGAACAGGCAAGGGCTGAGCATGTATCATTTCTGGCATTAGGTTAATTGCATTGCTGATAATCTGCAAACTGCTGACAGAGCAGTAATGGCTTCTTGCTGGACTCTGCCCTTGTTGATGCCAGAGGGGGAAGTCTGGTTCCCACCTATTTAAAAGTCTTGCTGAGAGTAGGAGATCATTGGCAAATAATTGGCAAAATATGCAAGAGAGACTTCTAAGTACTTATGAGGGGAGATTCTTCAGAAAATGAATGGCAGAGACAGTGTAGGGAGTTAAGTAGAATATTCAAGGGCATGGGTGAAAGGGAAGGAAGGAAATAATTGCTATTCAGGGAAGCATCTTCTATATGCACATGCTCTACTGTACTGGGCTCAGCTGTGACCATGTTGTACTAGCATTATGGTGATTCCTACATTGCCAGGTTTAGCCTTGCATGCAATGTGGGATGCCTACCTACAACTGCCAAGCATAAGCTAAGGGAGGTACTTACCAAAGCTATGAATTCGTAGGTGGGGCATTTCCAAGGCTGCTAATGAGAATGTGGTACCTTTTTCCTTCATCAAGACAACTCAGTCTGCCCTCTGAAAATCAGCCATCAGGGATGTTCAGGGTAGTCGAGCCTCTACAGAACAACACATAAGCTAAGGAGAGTTCTTTTACACCATCTTGTCACTCACCCAGAGAATTAGAAAGCAACTTTGCTTTCTCTGCTGCTCAGCTATGGATTGGCATGATTCTATTTCAGATAACACCGCCTGACTTTGTTATCATGCCAAATAAATGAAATATGAAGATCTCTGGGCAGTGGAGAAGATAACAAAAGTCCTTGTTGTAGAAAGAGTGATAATGAGTTAAATTGTACATTTACAGAAGTTGGGATTTGAACTCTTTAGTTCCCAAGACCCATTTGTCTATGTGAGTTGAACCAAAGAACAAATACTGCTGTTTTCAATAGCAGCCGGACCCAGCCCCACTCTGAAGCCAGTATGCAGATGGTAATGAGACTCAACTGCAACAATCCATGGTGGGGAAAAATACTGTGGACTATCTACCAGAGCTGAAGAGCAATTGTGAAGACCATGGTGGAAAGGCATGCATTACTTGAAAATTTCAGATGGAGCAAGAAGTACCACTTATTTGTTCGTGAACATGCAAATGAAGCACAAGGCAGAGCTAAATGCTACAAGGCCAGTCCATGGGAGTCTAAACAACCCACACCAAGGCAAAGGGCAAAGTGAGTGACTGGGAAATTTGGAGGGATTTGAGCTTGGACCAAAGTCAAGTGCCAAGCTGAACTTTGGATTGTGCAAGTTCCACCCTGGATCTAAACTAAGCAGCTCAAGCCCTTATCTGACAAAGAGATCTATTTTGCATGCTACATAAAATCATGTTCACCCGATTGAGTGCCTAAGAATGCAGTTCTCCTTGAAAGTGGAGAGTTAGTTTTATGGACTGATGTATATAGAAATCATGTTATAAAACACACATATAGAAATGCACCCTAAGGTATTAGAGTTTAGTTCTGCAGGCACTTCAATGATGTCAGGGATTAGACCTGTCTCCAGCTCTGCTGAACATACAAGACCTGTTCACTGTCAGGAGAAGGGTAAAGTGCTTTGGCACAAGGGTCTTAGTGAGAGCACCTGAGAACAGTTATAAAGTGGCAGGTGATAGCCCCATTAGTGAATATGGTATATCTTCCCTCTCTTCTTAAAGAGCAGAATTAATTACCTGCTTCAAAACACACACACACATAAAGAATCAATTTGATCTGTCAGATGACGAGATGATTCTTGTGCATTCCTTTTCAGTTTAAAACCATGGGTTGTGTTTAAAGCAAATTCCCATGTTCTCCTCAATCTGAAAGTAACTCTTTGAAAGGTAGAAATTAAGAAGGGTGGTAGTATTTATCCAGGTAATTGTGTACTAATTTGGTAGAGTATAACAGACTTACAGCTTTGGAAGGAAAAGAGAAAGTCTAGAAAAGGGTTGAGATCTGTCCTGAAAAATATACAGCCAGGCCTTGAATAGAATTTCCTTTTTTTTTTCTTTTTTTTAAAATTGAATACATGAGCAAATTGAGTCATTGAAGAACTGTAGATAGCATGACATCTCGAATGTAAGCAATTGAACCTGAACGAGATCAGAACATAATTGTGTTCATATAGTAGGTGATGAATAACCTTTATACAGCATCTTTAAGTGCCATTTATAACAGTATAAAATGAGTATGAAGTACTGCTCAGGTAGTGATCTGGGGATTTTTCACCAGCCTCAAAAGGAGTTCCTGTAGAAGATGGCAAGCACTGTGGAATAAATAAGGCCTTGGGATATTAAGTAGCTGATCACACAGCAGTCACCACACTGGGAACAAAACTTGTAATGATGAAACGCCATGGTTTAACTTCTTACAATGTTACTTTAACATCTTCCCATGATGAGGAAGATGGAGAGAATAGAGAGGGAGAGGGATGGTTTCCAGCACAGGGGACTGCATGAGTGGCTGCATGTGGAGTCTGGTGACGCCGCAGGGGATCTGACTTTCTTGCTACACCAAGATGCAGAGGCAATAAAACTAGGTTTAGTAATTTGGCAGGGGCCAGAAAGGTCATGACAGGCTCCAATGCTCACACGGTCTCTGTAGGAATTTGAGATGGTTCATGAGGTGGTTCAGATTGGACCTTGATTAGTCCCCATGTAAAGGAGCAGTTTAACTCAGAAAGCTGAATCTTACTGCCCAAATTTCGATTGATTTTAGATTTTAATCTGCTTTTATTGTTCACACTCTTCCTCTGGAAAACCATTCCCCATATATACATGCTGAAATAGAGCACTTATTTGATTGTGATGACTTTCCTCTCCAACAACCATTTATTGACTTACCTTGAATTACAGAATTGGAAAACAGCTGACTGTGAGGCTATGGGAGCAAACACTGCATTGCACAATGAAGTGAAAAGTAACTGGAATAAAAAACTCACCCTGGGCTTTTGCTGAACAGTGTTTAGAAAGACGAATTTTTTTCTGTACAGCCCAGCTGGTGTTTGACATGTCGTGTGGGAGGTCAGCATGCACTTTCAGTTAATGTATAGGTGCCACATTTTCCTTTTCTTGACCTTTCCTGGGTTTCAAATCTGGTTTAATCCCTCCCTCCAGGGAGTAGCATAGCAGCAATAATCACTTAATTTATGCCCACCCACAAGTGACCACATGGGAAGTACACAAGAAAAACTTTCTATTGCTTACATTGGGGAATAGGAAAAGGGATTATGTTAGGCAAGAAAAGATAGCGAGAGAATGAGAGAAAAACATGCATATGTTTTTCTTGTGTTGGGGTTAGTGTGTCTTCTAGGCAATTATTACAATAGCCAAGGGTATTCAGATATGTATGGCTGACAGGGAAAAACTGAGACTTTTCAAAGTGTACTGTAGAGAAGAAAAAAGAATTGTCTCACATTTCTGAAGGCTGGTGTTTGGCATTTGAAATGCACCTTGCATGTGGTTTGTACCAACTGTAGGCAGAAACAGCAATGTTTCACCTGATAAATCTCTTACAGCAAAAGTCAAAACTCCAAACTTTTGGCAATTTCCTTTACTTCTCTTTGCTCTGACCCACAAAGCCTTCAAAGGGCAATTTCTGAAAAGGTATTTTCTCCTGTGAAAGTTTTGTCAGAGTGAAGTCTTCCAGGGAGATCTAAAAGCAAAGACAGCATTTACCAGTATACTGCATTGCTCATCTAATGGATTGCTTTGTAAGTATGTGGAAAGATATTATAAAACATTGGCCATTTCCTGTCTTACAGGCAAAGTGCATTAGATACTATTCACTGTATTTTCCAACTGCTGGTTTCTTTTTCCTTTTTTGTTTTCTTTTTTTCCTAACAATAGCTGCTTTTTTAAAAGCTATTTGCAGATATTATTCTTTTTTTCTGTCAGAATCTTGCTCTGGCATTGCCAATTTGGAAAGCAACTGCAGCCTAAAAACAAAGCATTTGCAATGTCACTGGGACATTCAGAGAATTTAAAAATATGCCTTGAGTGGAGGATGCTACATTCAAAAAAACCACGGCAACAACAAAACCCAGTGACCCACAACACCCCCCCCCAACTTTAAAAAACAAAACACTGAAGAAAAGAGCACTTTACCCTTTAAAGTTTCACAACAAATTTGTCCTTGACAAATGCATGGAGGATAGCTACAAAAGTAAAAGTTACCTTAGACAGGAAGAACTAAGCTGCTAGAAAAAAAGAGATCCAGCAACTGCACTGCAAGCTCTTGCAAGAGAAATGGGGGAATGGCATTCAGGACCAGCTGCTTCCATTGGCAAGTTGCCCTAGAGGCCCCCTATGGAGTTAGGGCTTTCAAAGAAGTGGAAAGGCACCTCGGAAGATGTGTTAGCCCAATATCCTCATTTGGGGCAAAAGCCTGATCACTGCTCCCTGCCAGAGTGGCCTTTTGGAGCTTCACTAGTGGGAAATGGGATTTCCAGGACTGGAGAGCCCTACAAGGTTTCATGTACGAATATGGAGTTTTGTGAAGATATGCCTTGACCACAGACAGTTTCCTAAAGAGAGATCATATTTACAAAGACCTGTTTCATGCTATGTCTTGTTGAGCAATGCCCCCCACAGAAAGAAAAAGACAAACTGTGTCCTGCTCTCCTCGCTTGGAAGGAAGCTGGGAGGGGATGTTGTAGGCAATCCTATCCCATGAGGTCAGGAGTGGGACTGTCCTCCACATCTTTTTTTATCAGGGAAATTAGCTAGATTATTCTTCTCCTCCTCCAAATATTTTATTTTGAAATGTACTGGGGAGCAGCTGAAAGTCACAGACCACAAGAAGACTCTCAGAGATTTCTCAGTCCAGCACCTTTACATTCCTTCTCTCAAATATTGCATATTCCTGTTTTCTTTTAAAATAAGGTTCAAGAGTTGGCTCAAGACAGCAATCAGCTAGCAGAGCACAGCATGAAAATATCCCAAAGGGCCTCCAAGGGCCAACTCTGCATCCAGGAAAGTGCCAAAAAGCCTTGGAACAATGGCCACAAGCAGCTGCAGTGGATTTCTGCCACCTCAACATTTCTCTGTAGATGAAGAGAAGCTAAAAAAGGAGTAACTATTGCTGTGACCTTGCTTATGGCTCAAATGTCATGGAATCCTAATTTTTATTTAAGAGGGGCCAATTTCACTGAGATTTTAATTGGAAAAGACTGTGATGCAACAGAGCAGAAATTAACCCACAGAATGCATAATTCATCTCATTTACAAAGGTTTTTATTGCTGGTCCCTTAGGCCCTAAGCACATCTCAGTCTGTGTTTGGGATAAGAAATACCTGATTTCTCTTTTCTCTCATCAAGCTGGACTAGCACAGCCAGTACTTAGAAGATTGAAATTCCCTGGAAAACTCCATGTGTGGTCCTTGTTTGTGCTCAGCAAAAAATCCAAATAGTCTCAGGCAAAAACATTAAGGTTATCTTAGTCCCAGGCTTATATCCCCCTAATTACTTAAGGTAGAAGAATTCCACCTTGTTATGATTGCCTTAGAAAAAACTGTATAAAAATACACTCCGTTGTCCATCCATACATGCCCCACATCACATAGAAGAGAATTAGCTATTACTCCCAGGGTGAAGTAGCAACTTCCATCATTCCTCCTGAGCAATGTTTGCTGATAATTCCCTCCTTAGCATGGAGGTTTAGATGCTGGAGTAGAGTGCCCTTACTGTAGAGCCACAGCCTTTTCTGATATGTCCTTGGTGGCTCATGTAATCTGTCTGTGTCTGCTGCCCACCTATGAAATGGCAGTAATAATCCTTGATTCACAGACAGAATAAACAACTCTGTATGTTCAAAGGCACATGGACATGAACTTTGCTTTTAACACTCCAGCTGTAGCAGCAAAGTAGCTGAAACACCCAATACTGCAGCACATGAAGGGCAGCAGAGCAAATGCAAGTGCTTGGCTTTTGGCATTCAGTGCAGAGGTGTTTCCTGATGTCCAGATGGCCATAATGGTGGGAGGGAAGTTTTTCCAGGAGAATTCTGGACAACAGAAACATGTTGACACATCAGCATTGTAGGTCACAGGTGGAATATCTCAGGCACAACCCCTCTGCCCATTTCAGCAGCATTTGTGCTGCTGTGTGAGACTGGAGTCCACAAGCATGGGGAGCACCCCTGGGCTTTTCAAAGATTTGGTTCTGTATACTGGGCTGCAGCCTGCTCTTATTTCCCAAGCTTAGTTTGAAATACACACTCAAACTGCTGAAGTTCAAAAAAGAAGTAAAGTTGAAAAAGAAGTCAAATCTCTAATTAGCAGTCCAGCAGCCTGCAGCAAAGTAATAACCTGGCCATGCACCTTCCTATTCCAGCTATCTCTCTAGAAGTAGAGCTCTTGCATGCAATCAGCCCAGCCTAAGTCATCCCACAATTGTTCTTGTCCTGAATTCACTCTCTTGCTCTTTCTTCTCAGCTCTTCATTCATCTGCTTTGATCAGTCAATTAGGTGTTCAGCGAAGTCACCCACCATTCGTTTGAGTTCACGCTCTTATGAGAAGTGCTCTTGCTTGTAAAAATTGTTAACCAGCCCGAGCTCATGTTTAAGACAGCCAGTAAACTTGTCCTCACTAGTGACTGATGAGGGGCGTTTCTGCACACACTAATGAATGTATATATTGAGATAGATGCATTTTATTACATCAGGCTTTACACCACTTCCTCTGAGACAAATTTTATAGATGCAGTAAGATTTTTACAGCATCTGAAAAGACTCAGGTACTGAAAGGTAGATTTATACACCCTCTAGTTTTACAAATATGGTGTCCAATCAGTGGTCAGCGGTGTTCAAAATTAATTCCTTAAGGTTTTTTCCCTTTTAATTGCAGAAATACGAGTCCTGAAGAGTGTAGAAATAAAATACACAACATGGTAAGAATATAAAATGGGAAAAATTAGGTATTTTATAGTCATTCCTATAAACTTCATTCAACTCTTCATTCAAAATAGGTCTGTAGATATAATCAAAGATGGTACTTTTAATTCATTTCATATCCATTTTATTATGTGATGTTATTTTTACAGTGATCTCAGATAGCTGACAATTAACTTAAATTACTAGTATAAGTTAATCTTTTGCAGTTATTCCTAGCTTTCTCAAAAGTGTTTTGTTGGTCTCTAAGCAATGGAAATTTCTTGAATGTGACTTATTTGCCATCTAGAAAGGACAGACTCTGAGATGGATTGCCACTTAAACTACGGCCACCTAAATTACATGAAAGTATAATTAACAACCAGGTTTAATGACCTTTGAACTGTCAGGGCAATGAAAAATTTAGCTTTTCTAGAATGAAATCAGCCAAATTCTGCTCTACTTTTCCTGCACGGAGGTAAATTTCTGAAACTGATAGCAAAATTTAATCCAAGACCCAAGAAATCATTAACTTATCCAGGAGAAACATAGAAGTTTATTGGTGATTGAACATCTGATTTACCTTTTGTGCTGGTATGATATTTTGCCTTGAATTGATTCATTTCTGATTTATACTGTTGTAACTGGGATGAAAGTCTATTTCTAAGGCAGAAGGAAAGTTTGTTGTGACAAATAATGATCAAGGTATTCAAAATTCCCTAAGCAATTGATTAACCCACAACTTCAAACATAAATATTCCCCACACTGTTTTCTAGGACTTCCTCTAATATTATTTTAAAAGTGTCAAACAGACACAGCCTTTTCCTGTTCTTGTGAGCAATGGCCAGGCCATCTTAGAAATGGAATTCTCTGCAAGATACCCTAGCTGCTTGGCGTAAACTGTTCCTTCTCCCAACCTCATCACGTTTGGAAGCCCCATGGAAAAGAGGTGATTTCCCTGTTGTGCACAGCTCCAAGGAGACAAATGGTGGGCAAGGGCTGTGTTCACTGAGTGTCACAGCCCCTGCCTACCTGGCTGCAGAGGGTTCTACAAATGACCCTGCTGCCCTTGGGCAGCTTCTTCAGGTGGGAAAACAGATTTTGGAAACTCTAACCATAACGCAGAAGTGACTTTGAGAGACAAGTCAGACCAGCTGAAAGTCAGAAGGAAAAAGAATCCAATGCTAAAACTCTAGAAAGCAAACTGTGGAGCATGGGCTGGTCATGCACAGGGAACAGATGTGTCAGGTTTTTGCCTGAGTGCCTCAGGAGCCAGGAGCAGGTATGGTGAACAGCTTTGAACAGAAACAATGTATACCCTGTCCTCGGAGGCTCCTTGTGTATCTGAGGCAGAATCTCCCACTTGCTTTCTCTATGCCACTTACCCTTTAGCTTGGGAAAGATATGTAACTGCTGGGTGAAAGTTTCATGCCACCAGCACGTGATGGTATGACATCATCAGTCCTTCTACTAATGTTTTGCCAGAAGGCTGGATCTAATGTATGCTTCAGGTACAACATGTTTTATACAGCAGCTTTAGAAGTCTGCCTGTCATCTGCCTATTGCTATCCTATCAGTTTAGTGCAGGCAAATCCTCACTTGCTGTTTAAGAGCCTTCTGAGGCATCTCCATGTCTGTGTCAGCACTCCTTGTGAGGACACTTGTCCTTCATTAAATACTGGTCTTGGATCTCCCCAAGGAGATGAGTTGTAAGGGAGTCTAAGGAAAGAAAGAGACACCTTGCAGGAGTGCAATTAGTGTACCATTAAGATACATGACCATCCTGTTGAGTTTTAATGGCTGTGGCTATGCTTTCTAAGACCAAGCACTTCAAACAATGCAAAAGTCTGAGCACAGTCTATTTTTACAGACATATGCAGGATGAAAGATCCTCAGCTGAAACTATCCAAGAGCTTCAGACAGTCCAACCACTTCTTCCACACAAATGTGCTTTTCATCCCACTCACGAAAACTCTCCTTCATCAGGGCTGCAATTCTGGTCCTGTAAGAGCCAATTAAGTACTTTGTGGCTGAATTCAGTAGGAGCCAGATCTCTGTCCAGATGTTCCTCCTTTGCTTTAATGTCTTCCTGCACTCCTGGGCTCCTAGTGCCACTTTGTTTTGCTCCCCATCACATACTTCATTCCTTTTTTTCTCCCCGATTGACAAACAGATATTCCTGGCAAGCAGCGGAAGTGGCAGAGGATGCTTGCTAATATCCTTGCCAGATGATGTTTTCATACAAGTGGGTCAGTGTCATGACTAGCGCAATCATTCTGGGAGATACTGTGCCCTCATTCATTACAACAATTGGGCTCTCAAAATCCCTCACATAAAATATCTGGTGAAAGCATCCTGTTATCTCTCTTTTTTGACTCTGTTTAGTTGCTACAGGCTACTCTGCCTCATGCACTCTGTGCACTGGATACAGCTATGTGAAGGTTTCAATTTAGTTCTTCAATTGCTTTTTCTGCTGGTCTGATCTAATTGCTGTCAGGATGCATAGCTGGCACTTCAAGTGGTAATGGGAAGACCTAGGAAATGCTTTTGAGCTTTAAAATCTCCTTAGGACAGCTTCTTTACCTTCTGGAAAATTTGCTAAGCTTCTAAAACTTGTGAAAATAATTGGTCAATGTGGGAGAGAACTTAGACTGTAATACCAATGTGCTAAAATTCAATCACTGTGCACACCATGGCATCACTTGAACAGATACAGCTTAGCAAGCATTAGATTTACAGCCACATTTTTTCCAGCTTGGTCTGCTGAGATAAATTCTTTGGTAGTTCTCAGGACTTTCCTGGATTACTCTTGGCCAGATAGATCTCATATGTCTCCCTTTCCTATACTAATAGCCTTCCATATACAGTTCCACTCTCTGGATGTCTTTGTTTCCTTTGGCATTTGGCCCCTCATTTTCCCTGGAAGTTTAGGCAATTTTCAGGGAATTGTCCTAAAAACTGGGCAAACTATGGACTGTGTAGGACTTAGATTACTGTTTTCATTCCTTGTTTGTTTCTCTTTGCTAGGTGAGTATGGCAAGTTGATATATTTATTTTGATACAAAGATAAATTAATGGAGATATTGTGAACTCCTGGTTGGATGACTTCAGTGTTTCCCTGGGACCAGCTATAACTGTCTCAGGTAATTAGAGTGTGTAATGGGTGTAATTAAACACACAACTCTTATCAGCTAATTCTGATACCTGGCAGGTCTTAGAACTGTGCCAACATAGGAGGCACAATATGTGCTGTATCTCTGGCAGGACTCAGCAATAAATCTTCAAGGAAACCCCCTGGACACATAGAGCATAAAAAAATCTCAGTCTGGTCATGGGCTGTTGACATGCTCAAAGGTATGATACCGATGTGATGACCTTGAGTTGAGATCCAATGTGATGAAATCAGAAATATGCAATTTAAAAGGAAGATAACAATTTCCAATATGTAAGCATGGAAGGATGCCTTAAAGAGTGATTTATGTGGCATCCCGTTAGCTTTAAGTGCTACCGAACATCTGGCATATTTCCCCCTTGACTGCAAATTTCTGAGCACTGGTGTTATGTCATCTCACAGTACTCATTTTCTCTCCATCTCTATAATTCATCTCAGCAATTGTTGTTCATATGAAAGTAATTATATAAATGCACTTGATTTAATTAGCTTTCATCTAGTACAGTTTTGGTTCTTTTAAATATGGGCATTTCCCTTCCAAAAATAACTCAGAGGAACTGATGTACTAGGATTGTGCCATACAACGGAGATTAGAGTCCCTCAGCACTGGTAAGCCAGTGCATTTCAGCACACCTAGGGCCCAAAATGCTCTGCCTGGGGTTGATCCACTGGGCTTCTCTTACATATGTACCTGGGCAACATTTTGTTCATGGAGGCAGCCAACTTACTGAAATTTTAATGAAATTCTGGAAGCCAGCATTACTTCTTCAAATTTTGCTGATTTGCGTTACCCTTGGAGGTTTCATCTTCTTAAAAGTCAATCAGAGAATGATAAAGACCAGACTGCATGGCACAGTGACCTTGGGCTCTCTCTTCTGTTACCATGTCTTGGGTGCTTTAACACTGAGCAGATTGGGTCCAAGTGTAAGAGGATAAAGTCAGAGTGATTAGGGATTTGTCCCATGACTTCGGCACTGTTGGATCCTCCTGAATGCCTTAAAAGCCCTCATGAATTATGGGCATAACTGTGCATGTCAACACACACTTTTGAAATGTTAATTTTTTTGATGTCTTGCAGTTGATTTGAAAAACCAGAATAACCCACCACCTTGAGGAAGGTAGCAATATGAATTATGCTCTTCACAACATTCCCTGGCTCCTGCCCTGTAAGCGTGGAGCAGAACCACACCTTGTGGAAGCCACAGGGGCTTAGGGTGGCTCCTGATCCTCACAGCCCTTTTCTGATCATGCTCAGCATCCAGCCCTCAGTGTTGCACTACAGTCATTCACCTTGGAGCATTATAGAATCAAATCCTTGAAAATACCCACTACTTAGAACATGTCCCTCTTTCTCCCTCACCTGTATTTTGGAGAGGAAAAGAAGGAAACACGGCTGATCATAGATTGCTCCTAACCACCCACTCTCCTCTGCTCAGCATCAGTGGTTTTGCTGTGGCAGGCTGACCTGACTTCACTTGGGTGCTAGACAAATCTCAGCGTGCAGGAGTTTAGATTCGAGCAAGTCGCCTGAGTGAATATGAGGTGGGAGGAGGAAAGGAGATGAACATATCAAAACTAGGATATGTTGCCACCTGTCCCTCACTGCTGCATTCATTAAAGCAAGAGTGAGAAGGCAGGAGCATAGGGAAGGGAGAGGGACTTCTTCATGTCACTGGCATTTGAACTAGTGCTTTGTTGTATTCACAAAGTGGCAATTGTTTTGTCATTGCACTAAGCAGAAAAAAGCCCCACACTGGGTATTTGAGGGGGGGAGGTGGGGCTTTTTTTTTTTTTTTTTTTAGTGCTACTGGCTGTCTTTGACCATCTTATCCCAAGTGTGCTTCTAAATAGGAAGTGCTCCTGGAATGCATGAGTTGCAGGTTCCTCACACAGGAACATGCCATGATTTCCCATTGAAAGAACAACTGCTTCACCTTCCTCAAGGTGACCAGACAAAAGTAGTCCAGAGAGGACCTGCCTCTGAGCCACTTGCTTGCCTTGGCAATGTGGTGCAAAAAAGAAGGGTGAGGTATACATCACAGAAAAACAAACCATCTGGGGGGTCTGTTCCCTGCTCTTCCTAGGCTTAATATGCATCTCAGCTTCTCATCTGAAAAGTGGGGAGAATGGTACTGCACCATCTCCCATCTGGTCTGTACAAATGTATACATTTCAACCCTGTCTCATGCTTTGGGTACCAGTTAAGTATGTGCAAAAAAGAAGGGTGAGGTATACATCACAGAAAAACAAACCATCTGGGGGGTCTGTTCCCTGCTCTTCCTAGGCTTAATATGCATCTCAGCTTCTCATCTGAAAAGTGGGGAGAATGGTACTGCACCATCTCCCATCTGGTCTGTACAAATGTATACATTTCAACCCTGTCTCATGCTTTGGGTACCAGTTAAGTATATCATAGAATCTTAGAATTTTAGGGATTGGAATGGACCTTACAGATTATCTAGTCCCAACCCCCTGCCATGGCCAGGGACACCTTCCCACTAGACCAAGCTGCTCAAGGCTTCATCTAGCCTGGCTTTGAACACTGCCAGGGTTGAGGCATCCACTACCTCCCTGGGCAACCTGTGCCAGTGTGTCACTACCCTCACAGTATATATACATCATTGCGCACCCAGACAGACCATAGTTTCTTACTTCTCTCTTTCTCTACAGCTGTAGTCAATGGACATACCCTGATTTATGTTATCTGTGTATCACATGTCTTTAAATAATAGATGAAACCCTCGGTATCCCTCAAATTCAAATAGGCCCTATAAAAATGTTCTTTTCCACTGAACAGATTCTTATCTCCAGAGGAGGAAGGGTCCTCCATGTCCTGAGAGGAGTTTTATGATCCTATAAGTCATTTTATACAAATCTAGATCTACTATCAACAGTGTAATTAAGCCCTGTGAAGTTAGGGAAGATAAAGGTTGCAAGGAATTACAGGTTTGGAATTCTCAATTAACCTTTTGATCCCTAGGTCATCCAGGGCAAGTCACCCACATCCAACCAAAATACAGCACCAGCATCCAGAAAAGTCACAAGAAATCCTACTAATAGGATATAAGATTAATAGCAAGGAGACAACATCGTAAGAGGTTTGGGTTTGGATAAGCATGCACAAGGTTGGCTGCTTATCTGAAATGTATCCAAATGACTGTTGCCTAAAATCCTTATAAGAATGAGCCTTGTAAGGTGAATTGTCCTAGCTTTTTGTTTTAGTTGGTCAAAAAGAGAAAAATATGAAATGCTTCCATTTTTGAGAAAAGACCAAATGAGAAGATTCTTTAGAAGAGACAAGATGCTGTAACAGAGATGGTTAAAGGCATAGATTTTCACTTATTCTTCACCATGTTTAGTGCACAGGCTGTTTTATTAAAATATGTTTTCAAGGCTGCAAAGTCATGCACTTGTATTAGGAAATGTCCAGATTAAAATCATCCACAGACTTTCAGTTCATCCCATTTAGAGGCTAGATTTTTGTTGTGGTCCGTAACTCCCCAGTACCATACAGCCTCTTTTGCACTCACTCTGCTTCAGCCTCTGCACACAATGGATGGTGCTCACTTAGGGAGAAGCTGTGGTTGTGTGCAGTCCCACACCTTATTTACAATGCACCACTGCAGGAAGAATCATTCATATTGTCATGGGCCTTCCTGCGGAGTGTACAATTGGCAGTGAATTGTTTCACAGGTGTTTAGAAAAAACCCTCATGATAACTCTTAAAGCAATTAAGCATCTTTCTACACATGAGGAATATAAAGCAAAAAAAAGATGGAGGTGAAAGCAAGTTTCCCATGTACTAAAATTGCAGCTTTAAGTGTTTATCAATTCTGCCACTCAGACTGAAGGGTTTTTAGGCAGAAATCAGAAAATGGAAAGGAAACAATCCCTAACCCTGTCAGAAGAGAGATTTGGGGTCATGAGGAAGGGTGTGTGCTCCATTTTTCTCAGTGAAAAATGTGGATTTTAAACAGCAGAGTTTTTTGCATAGTGTTTGCTGTGCTGTTGCTTTTGAATGTGAAAATCACTTTGTTGATGTTTTTATCTTATAGGCTATTTTACATTTCAACCTGAAATCTTGCTTTAGGATTATTTTTTTAAAAATTAAAATATGTTAAATGTAAATGAAAAAAAAACTTGTTAGTCACTATATAAGTTGACAAACATGTGTGAGAATTCTGGTTGAAGGGACCAGCTTAGCACTGCAGAGAGGTATCTGACTTGGGGGGAATTCAGATTTCTCCACAGCAGTTCTCAATTGCCTTCAGCTTGTTTTCCCCTGACTCATTGAGAACAGCTTTCCCAGCTTTCTCAGCCATGGAGGACATTCAGCCAGGGGAACAAGCATGCTGCTGGCTCATCCAGGATCCTTCTCATCCAGATCATGGTGGATGAATCCCCTTGAAACTCACTGCAGTCTCCTTGATGTCCATCACACGAGGTTTTGGTCCCTTGAAAGCCAAAGAAGACGAGTAACTCAGCAGGTTAGCCTGACCTCGGTGCTTGGCAAGGTTATGGAAAAGATCATGTTGAGTGTTATCACACACCACATACAGGACAACCAAGGGATCAGACCCAGTCAGCATGGGTTTAGGAAAGGCAGGTCCTTCCTGACCAGCATGCTCTCCTTTTATGACCAGGCAACCACCTAGTGGATGAGGAAAAGGCTGTGGGTGTAGTCTACTTGGACTTCAGCAAAGTCTTTGACACCATTTTCCACATCATACTCCTGAAGAAGCTGGCAGCCCATGGCTTGGACAGGTGCACTCTTTGCTGGGTTAAGAACGGTCCCAGAGAGTGGTGGTGACATCCAGTCACTCATGCTGTCCTCCAGGGATCAGTATTGAGCCCAGTCCTGCTTAATATCTTTATTGATGGTCTGGATAAGGGAATCAAGTCTATCTTTGTTAAATTTGCCCATGACACCAAGTTGGGTAGGAGTGTCAATCTGCTGGAGGGTAGGAAGGCTCTGCAGAGGGATCTGGACAGGCTACATAGATGAGCCGTGACCAATGGCGTGATGTTCAAAGAGACCAAGTGCTGGATCCTACACTTTGGCCACAATAACCCCATGCAGCACTACTGACTGGGGGCAGAGTGATTAGTAAACAAGTGGAGAAGGACCTGGGGGTGCTGGTCAACAGCCAGAGGAACATGAAGCCAGAAATGTGCCCAGGTGGCCAAGAAGGTCAATGGCATCCTGGCTTATATCAGAAATAGTGTGGCCAGCAGGACTAGAGAAGTGCACTGTACTCAGCACCGGTGGGGCCACACCTTGAGTACTGTTTCCAGTTCTGGGGCCATCACTTCAAGAAAGACATTGAGGTGCTGGAGTCTGTCCAGAGAAGGGTGATGAAGCTGGTGAAGGGTCTGGAGAGTTAGTCCTATGAGGAGTGGCTGAGGGAGCTGGGGCTGTTTATCCTGGAGAAGAGGAGGCTCAGGGGTGGCCTCATTGCTGTCTACAACTACCTGAAAGAAGATCATAGCCAGGTGGGGGTCAGCCTCTTCTCCCAGGCAACAAGTGACAGGACAGGAGGACATAGTCTTAAGCAGCACCCTAGGAAGTTCAGCTTGGACACCAGAAGGAATTTCTTCACAGGAACATTAGTATTAGACATTGGAATGGACTGCCCGGAGAGGTGGTGGAGCCACCATCCCTTGGAGGTGTTTAAAGAAAGACTGGACACAGCACTTTTTGCCATGGTCTAGTTGACATGGTGGTGTTAGGTCACAGGTTGGACTTGATAATCTCAGAGGTCTTTTCCAACCTTAATGAGTCTGTGCTTCTGATTCTGAGTAGGGACAGGTGCAGAGCAGAATCTCACCAAGATCCTGCACTGGGCCATGGCTGAGGCATATCCCAGATGCAAACGCATATCCCCTCATTCAGGTGATCATTTGCTGCCCCTAATTTATGCCCCTGACATAAATTGTGTGGACTCAGTGCTGGCATGAGGAAAGTTGTCTTTTCCTCACACCTCTGCCAATATGCTGATTAAGGCATTTGCCTAGGCAGAGGCTCTGCTTGCATAAAACTAGGCTTTTACACTTTGAAATACATTCAGAGAAGCTGCACAAAGCTTTGTTTCTTCCTACAGCAGAGGATATGTTTGTTTGCAAGGCTATGTCTCAGTACCAGTATTTCACACAGTAAATAATGAGACTAGGAAATAAATATGGGAGAGAAAGGGAAAGTTGCCAAGATGAGGCATTTCCTTGAGATATTGAAGGCTGGATTTACACATTTCAGAGTGTTCTGCCCGTTTGTTCCCAGAATCTCTTTCCCACATCCGTCTGCAGAGGCCTCATCCATGTTAAAGTAGGTGAAGTATGTTGGCACTTACTGCAGGAGGTTAATATTTGGAAACAAAGCCAGGCAGACTGTGTTCCCAGGAATCAGTGTTGTTGGCAGCATGCATACTCATTCAATGCAGCTGCAAAACAAACCCTGTTCCTGGTAGCTGTTGTTACTATGAGAATGTAAAAGCTGTTCATCCACCACAGAGAGGAGTAGGACTTGAGCTAAAACCCAATGTGTACTCACTGTGGCAGATTAGCAACACTGCTTGCACAGCCTATTCCTAGATACAATTTAGTCTTTTTCAGGATGAACTCTGATTTGTTACATGAACATAAAACTTCATGGATAATAACACAAAACAGATCAAAGCATCACCCTTTTACTTGAAAGATGTTACGTGTCTTCACAGAAGGGAGTTTTCCAAGTCAGGAAGCTCTGCAGTGCCATGAAGGTGCAAAGAACTCCAGCTACTCGCTGTGTTGCAGTGTAACAGTGAGGAAAACACGGCAGGCTACCCCTGGTGTCACTTGGTGGTCCAATCAGCAACATTCCTGGGATGAACTTTCCCCAATGAGTTTAAACAGACTCCTGATTGTTAGTGAGAATAGGAATGGATGCAGAGGAGTCCTCAGACTGAGGGCATTGCTATCCTGGAAACCACCACAGCACATGATGCCATCCTGTGCAATTGCCGCGTACTGCACTTTAAAGAGAAGAATAACATACATAAAGTATGTCTGTTTCCATATGCAAGTTACTGATTATTGCCATTCCTTAATGTATATACAGAGAATATAATGCATGGCAATACACTTTGGTGTTATGCAAGATGATTTACACTTAGGAAGTGCTGTAACTAGGTTTTCTCTTTCTTGTAACATTTTGCATCAGGTCATTTCAGTGCAAGCAATTGGACAGATCTGCAAGCTGAGCAGGCAGGGGAAGCAGAAAAGAGAACACACATTACTAATGCTGGTAATGCTCCCATTAATGCCTGCCACTGCCAATCTCTAGCTCAGTGCAATTATCAAACATCTGATGGGATGAATGATAGCCTGGTGCCATGCAGCATGCAGCCTTTGAAAAGCAGTGAGGCAAACCCAGTGTATCTGAAGGGAATTAATGGCAAATTGACGGCAGCCAGGCAATATTGAAGCAGAAGTTGAAACAGCTGTTGCTGATGTTCTCCCGTTTGAATCCATTCTGTCATCCTGCCTAAGCCAAGCAGAGGCTGCCAATGCATCCTGCACATGCAGAAAAACTGACCACTTTGCCTTGGCTGGCTTACTTGTGGTGGCTTTTTGGCTTGAGCCGTCACCTTGTTTTTTTGCAGCTTGCTTTGATTAAGCTGATAGTTGGCTTTAAAATCAGCCTTCTCCCCTGTTATCATCTCTCATCTCCTCATTTCAGTAAAAGCTGTACATAATCCTTTGCCACAACACAGTTTAATTTTGCCCCCTCCCTCTCTGTTTCATGCCTCTAAAGCAATATTGAAACAGGAAAGTGAGAACAAGGCTTAGCTGAACCATGCCTGCCAAAGCTTTCTCCCCTCCCTCCATGGCAAGACACTTCTTGGAGGAAGATACAGGTGTCTAATCTTATCTGCAGAGCTACACTCAAATATCCACAGAAAAATGGGGAAAAATAGCTAAGAGCAGATTATAAGTTTTAATGAGTGTTGTGGTTCAACCCCAGGCAGCAGCCAAGCCCCATGCAGCCACTTGTTCACTCTGCTCAGCAGCAGGATGGGCTGGAGAATCAGAAGGGTAAAAGCTAGAAAACTCATGGGTTGAGATAAAGACAGTTTAATAGAGAAAACAAAAGCTGCACACACAAGCAAAACAAACCAAGGAATTAATTCACTGCTTCCCACAGTCAGGAGGTGTTCAGCCATCTCCAGGAGAGCAGAGACCCATCATATGTAACGGTTCCTTGGGAAGACAAACACCATCACTCCAGATGTCCCCCCCTTCCTCCTTCTTCCTCCCACCTTATATACTGAGCATGATGTCATATGGTATGGAATATCCCTTTGGTCAGTTTGAGTCACCTGTCCCAGCTGTGTCTCCTCCCAATCTCCCATGCATCCCCAACTTCCTTGCCTGTGTGGCAGTACAGAAAGCAGACAAGGCTTTGGCTCTGCATAAGCTCTGCTCAGCAATAACAAAAATATCTCCATATTATCAACCCTGTGTTCAGCACAAATCTGAAACATAGGCCTATACTAGCCACTGTGAAGAAAGTCATCTCTGCCCCAGCCCAAGCCAGCGCAATATGTTACACAGAGACAATATTTTATCAGGAGAGAAGAGGCAAGGGGAAGCTCCAGCCATCCACCCACATGTTCCTTCCTACTTTCTCTATCCAGGGAATTGTGTGGTTGTGCAGAAATCACTTTCATAAGGTCAGTGTGTTCACTGGGCCAAAAAGAATTGCCTTCCTCACCACTTTACTCAAAGAGCAGGAATAGCGCTTTTCTCTCAGACCGTGTAAATTCAAAATTACTCCACAGAAGGTGATTGAATTCTATGGAAAAAGGGAAACAAGCTAAAGTAGCTTGACACTGATGATCACATTGTCCTGGAAATTGATTCAGGAGCAGAATTGATTCAGAAATCTAATTGCTAAAGTGCAATGGATGTGATGATGTAAAACAGATATGAAAATATCAGTGGCTTAATATACAATAGCCATTTTAGTAGAAGAACACAGATTTTTGCATCCCACTTAAACCTCAGTTGACATATAGGAGGCTTCATGACAGGTCTTAGGGGAACTTTTGCAGGGAGTTGTAAGTGGATTTTAGCTCTCTGTAAAGCAGTGCCCTGATTGTAGAAGTTAGACTAATTGTCCAGGGCTCCATGTGTTTATGCAGTAACATAATGTCATACTCTGTCTCTTGGAGTGATGTTAATAACACAAAAACTTTTCCACTAGATTTGTTCTTATTGTTTGCATTATGATATTCCTAGTGAGGCTAAGATTGGATCAGGGTCCCACTGTCTTAGGCAATATGGAAATATGTAGTAAATTTTCATCCTTGCTCTCAGAACCTTCATGTCCAAAATTATAATGCATTTTCAATTTATATTTAAGGACAGTGTATTGATATATTACTTTTCATCTCAAAGACTCTGGAATCACATCTCATTACATGGCGTAGTCACAGTTCAGGGTAGAAGAGTGCAAGTGCTAAATATTTACTATGCAATACAACAGTGAAGAGACTTCAGCTCAAGACAGATGAATAAATGTTTTACTTGTAGGGTGAGTGCTAAGGGAGGATGAGTGTCCATACAATCCAAACAAGAGCTGAGTGTTTAATGTCTGGCTTTAAAAATTAATGAGTAATAAACTACACAGTTTCTGGCTTCATCCTACAAATGTGGAACTTATCCTGCTTGGGTATGAACATTAGCTGCTGCAGCCATGCATCCACTTGGCCAACAGAGCCAAGGAATATCCCATTCATCCAATTCTCCCTGTCTTTGCCCAACTACATCACTTCCCTGCTAGTACTGCTGAAGTTAAACAACTCTCAGCATTACCAGTTCAAATCCCTGTCCAGTGGTTTACGTAAGTGTGCTTGCAAAAATTGGCTTAAAGTGCTTTGTAAGCTGAACTTTTCAAGATCTATTACATAGCTCATTGGTAGCATTCATGTTACAGCAAAACAGTTCTCTTTGCAATTGAAGCTGCCATGGTTTTGTTGTTCTTATTCCCTGTGTTTTGAAAATTGGGATGAAAAAGCCCCAAACAATCACTGTAGGTGCCACACAAAATTGGTATGAAAAAGCAGCACTGCTGACACTAATGGCATCATTTTCTCAGTTGACAGAAAGCATGGGTGACCAGCTGAAAGGCATTTGAGCTGAGTAGACTGTTTTGTTAGCCTACTCAAAGACTGACAAAATTTTGTTAGTACAATGTTGCCCACGAAATCTGCAGTATTGTTCACAAAAATCTTCAGCAGAAGATGGACTTTGGCTTTCGTGTTCTGTTTCTCACTGTGAAGCAGGAAAAATACTCCTGGATTCAGTATTTACTTGGAATATTTCAAGGTGACAAATAGGTAGAGTTCTTGTGAGCGGCTGTTGCGCCATTCTACTTCAGACATGAAGTGCCTGATGCTTATGAGAAATGTGAAGATGCATGGCAATGTGCATTAAGATTTCCATAATCCCTGCTCCCTTCTGTTTCCTGCCCATCGTGTTTACTGATCACAGCATTTTCTCTAGATGAATCATTGATAATGTTAATCTCATCCAGATACATGTAAAATGGATATAAAATGTCCTTGAATTTGCAAGCACAAAGGGCATGTATGGTGAGAACCCATCACTGACCCTACATTTACTATGTCCACATGTGGATTAAATGTCAATTAAATTTCTGTAGGGTCAGCAGAGAAAAGTGAAGATGGTTTAAAAGCAATGCTTCCCGTTTCCTAACCCTGCCACCAAAAGCAGGTGTGTACACTGGATGTCTCTGAACTTCCCTTACAGAATCAGAAAATTTTAACACTAGAACTCTCTGGGTATAGACACATAGAGTCAGAGAGTCATTTTGGCTGGGAAAAACCTCTAAGATCATAGAGTCCAACCATTATACCAGCACTGACAAGTCCCACACTAAACCATGTCCCTAAGTGCCATGTTACATTGCAGGCCAGCAACTGACCTTGAGCCAGAAACCTATGTCATGGTCAAAAAACCTCCCTGTTTGATTGACTCACAGACCTTGAATGGAAATAAAAACTACTAATTACAATGATGTATAGCCTGTGAGGAACAGTGTATTCTCAAATAGCTCCTCACTCTCTGATCATTTGCTTTATCTTCTCTGGGAATAAAACAGCTTGTCATGATGACTTTTAATGTAAAGACATAATGTATTGCCCTTTAAAAGGTTACATTCCCTTATTAACCATGTAGTGCTTTATCACACATGGCAAAAGACAGCTGGTTTTCAATGAGTTTAAAAACTCAGTGGTGGAGGTAGAACAAAGGTGAAAAAAATTGGAGAAATCAATAGTTGTACTTAGTTAAAATATATATATTATTTGTAAATTTTTTTTTTTTGCTTTGATGCCTTCCAGTGATACATTTGGCATGTATTCTGTTCTGACTGAAGTGTGTTTTTGAGTGACCTGGAATAGCTGTGGTGGTCTTCATGACTGGGTCATGCCATGCTCTCAGTGCACCTGGATGAACAATGTTTTGCCTCTCCCACAACAAATCTTAAAACTATGCATTTTTTTCCTACGTGTGAGATGAAAATTCATCATTTCTGATTAGAGACAGCCTCTTTCCTTGACGTCCCCAAGTCTGAAGAATTCTCCTGGGACTGTGAGACTCCAGATATGTTTCATACATGTTGTGCTGATTACAACTAAAACTTGCTTTTGGGTCTATCCTAAACCAGGTGCTATATCATTGGCTAACCTGGATGAGAATGCCTGAGTTACTTTCCTGATGAAAATATCAGAAACAGTGAATTTCTGCAGCAATGAGCACTTGGGTCAGTGAGCTGGCCAAGTATAAAAATAATTTAATTTTTAAAAATCCTGAAAACAAAAAAGCATCGTATTATTTAAAGTAGTTGCATATTAAAGGATTCTAAATGCCAATATTGCAGGTACTATTTTAGCCTCAGAAAGCTCCAATTGAGTAGATGAGCTTGGCTCTGATCTTACAGTGATGTAATTCAAGTAAAATGTTCTATTGTACCAGCAGCCACTGGAGTTAGGATATCCCATTTTCTTCATCAGAGCTGGTCCAAATGGGCTTAAACAATATCTGTTCTACATGTGGCAAATGTTTTCCATGCAAAAGGTGGGCCCACATACTCTGCTAAGCCAGTGTGTCCTCTGTATACTGACAGTTCAATCCTGATCTCATCCCTGCTTTTCCAGCTCTTTACAAAAACCTTGCGCTAAGCCTTTCCTCTTTGAAGGAGTAATTAGCTCCCAACAGGGAGGAAGCCCATCCTGCAACACATTGTTAGGGTCTTTTTCTTATTCTTTTTAGCAGGTGAAGCTGTTTTTCATCTGACTGAAATGCTGTAAATGGCCCTTCACTAAAGTCAGAGAACTTTCTCAGCAGGAGGTAATGCAGCCAGGCATTGGACTATTTGCTTTATGAAAAACCTTTAAATCCTTTTGCCTGACTCTGACTAATTGTTTTGGAGTCCTTGGCAATTGTCTTTGTTGCTATGTAACTTACAGTTAATGTTGACCCAGCAGCTTCTGAGTTAGCCTCATCACCTAACACCAAGGAAACGCAAATGGCTGGGTTGCAGTCACTCCTACTGCAAAGGCAGGTCATTATGGCTTCCAGTTGAACAGTTGGAGTTTGGACTCTGTTTTGCTATTTTTCTTTTAGACAACTTTTTGTTATTTTAATTCAATCCATAAGAGAGCATGAGTAAAATCACTAAAATCTGAGGGCTTCTCATTGACCTGTGAAGTTGTAGGATCTTGTCCTGCTGCTGATAAATAGATATCCTTGTTTTTAAAACTGCTGCTGTAATTTCCACCCTTTGTCAGCAGAAAGGCCTGAATGAATGTGAAGACCAAACTGACTCCAATGGATGCTGGTACAGTGCCAGGGTCTTTCTGCTGTGCTTTTGACGTTGGAGCTGTATCCTCAGTAAATGGAAGACTACTAAAGCCATCTTCCATGATGCTTGAAATTGTGTCAGTCATTTCATCAAGATGTTTAATGTACAGTGCAGAGATGAAGGCCAAGTTTTCCTTTAGCCTTTCTCCATCAAGGACTAAAATGCAAGGAGAATGGGTTCATGGTCAGACCTGAAGATCTGTTCCTGCATGAAGAAAAGCCCTCCCCAATGAGATCAGTCAAGAGGGAATGAACTGGAGCAGGAAGCAGGACCCTCTCTTGACTGTTGCACAGGCACAGCCATTAGATGGACCTGTTCATGCTCCTTTAATTAAGATTTAATAGGCATTGACAGGTGTAAGAAAAAAATTCGGGTATTTGAGTGTTTGTCAGGGACCATGGAGGTCTTTCTAGTCCTGTCCCAGTTACAAAAAGAGAAAATCATGCCTTAAACTGCATGCACTGCATAAGCAATGTGTATGCCTCCCAGGATGGGTATTTAAGGGGGTTTTCACTTGGTGCTCAGGCTCACAATGGAGTTGTGGCAGTTCCAAAAATTTCTATACACTGGCCTGTAAGTTCTTTGCCTACCCCAAATGAGTGTGAGGGCAATTTAACTGGAATGACTCTCTGCAATTACCACAGCTCAGTTCATGCTGCCACTTGGTAATTTGCTGCACTTTGTCTTTATATTTGAGTCTTCAAGAGTGGTAAAACTGCATCAAATACTTGTATGGCTCCCTTTGAGGACTTTATGGCTTCATTACACTTTGCTTAGCAAAAATACCTAGGTATTACACAAGGCTTCAAGGTACAGTTTTATGCAGAGACTTAGGTGAGGCATCAGGGCAAAAATTCCCTTCAACATGTCGTTAGCAGTGTCAGAAGCCACAAATATGCATTCAGGATTAAATAGGCTCTATGCGGGATGGAGCTGGATTTTTGTGTTTTCCTGGTAATCAGGACACCTGTAAATGATTTAAAATCCAATGAATTACAGGTGAAGATTTAAAACAATTATTATTGGTCTCTTGCCACAAGGAATGACTTGAGATAGGTAAAATGATGCTCTTTCACTCTGTAAAACAAAGTGCATCTATAAACTATTATATCCTGCTACGATCTAGTTGATGCTCTTGCCTCTAAAAGCTGGGCATGCAACCAATGAAATTACAGACTTTGACACTATTTAGTACTTAGCTTATGCTGAGACATCCAACTTACTGATTAGACCACTCCACACTATACTTTGTTAATTATCTTTCATTTCTCTCCCTCTGCCTTGCAAGCCAACAGCTAAGGATTTATAGGAGCAAGGACAGTGCACATTTTTATTACATGTTATTTCTAGTTGCATTATACTTCTGGAAATTATCTTTCCCTCTGTTATACAGTCACCAAGTAGAACTGCAAATTGAAGCACTAAGGGGCTTTAGCTGAGACGTTTAGGCCCCAACTTTTATTTTTAAGGGCTATTACAAATGCTGAAGTAGCTACTAATAACTTTACAGGGAGACTCAGTGCCACAATGGTAAAAGCACAAGTAATTGGACTTTGTGACTTGCTGATACCTGCAGGATAACTCTCTAAAGCCCCAGTGTACCATATTTCCATGCATAAAGTTTGCGTGCACCTAACAATGGGACCTTATGTGTGGAACTCCAGAATGCAGAGCACAGTGGGGTTTGAGTAAATGTAAGTCCTGTATTGTCATTTGTGA
>NW_008690930.1:87206-111447 GCF_000695815.1 Acanthisitta chloris | reverse complement strand
GAAAGAGATTGCTCCAAAAGCAAACACACCATGTGCGTGCCCAGTGCCTCCAGATTCATAGTGCATGGAGGCCATGCTTTTGACTATCTCACATCCTCTTCAGGAGGACCCTATGATCCTAGTTATGCTCCTACACAGCAGCTGCAGCTCTCTTTGGAGCAAGGGACTAGCAACAGGATCCTCAGGTTTTATTCCTGTGTGATAGTCCCTGTGGGGCAAGTGCTTCATGTTCAATGGGGGTATCTATAAGACATCCCTGGGAAAGAACATGAGAGTGCAGTGTTTCTTATAGCCCATAACAAGCACAATAGGGGCAGCTCTGTGACCCAGCACCTGAAGGCATGAGAGGACAGACGGACTCCACACCACTCACTCAGCAAATCCATGAAAAGCCTGCTAAAGTTTGGCAGAAAAAGACAACCTTCACTGTGATTTTTCAAACCTTCCAAAGGAACATTTCCTTCTGCAGAGCTCTCCCAAGTTGCCCAGAGACCCATTTAAAGCACTTGATACCCACCCCCTGCCAAAATTAATGCCAAACAGTGGTGGCAAGGTTTGTGTGCCATCCTCTATTCAGAAGAAGCTTGTCCACTGACTTTGTTTTGCTCATATCCCTGTCACATGCCATGGGTGCCAAAAAAAGTAATGCTGACCCTGTTCAAAGAGGCTAATAACACCAGACCAGTCCTGGTCATGGTTATGTTGATGATAGAGCCACTGTGAATAGCTTTAGACACCAATATGTGCCATCATTTTGTTACAGCAAGCAGTCTTCATGTAAAAAATAAATCAAGTCATGTGAATCTAATGGGAAATTTGAGTTGAAAAAGGGGAATGAGTTCTGCTGTAGACATTGGAAACTATAAAGCACATCTCTCTTTGCCAGCTGGTGATGTTCGAGAAATGCTCTGTGACCTGGGGACTAAATAAAATGTCACCAGGCTTCCAAATCCAGTGAGGCAAGCCAGTAAAACAGAGTGTTTTCTCATGTAATTAAATGCATTTTCTCAAAACTCTTTTTTTTCTTTAATGGCAAATCAGCATTGGCATATAAACTAGCTAGCACATTAATAAATCAAAAGATCTTGCCAGATTGTGTCTGTATCTATAAATTTATCTTGTCTGATAAGATTAGATGAGTGAGGAGTAAATCTTCTGAAAGAATGAGCTACTGAAACAGATTATTTTTAGAAAGACTTCTTTTATACTCTGATTTTTAAAATTTCTCCTTCTATACTCTTCCTGCATCAGAAAATGTGAAGGGTCAAGTCAACAGAGAATTTCTGTGTTCATTGCTCTAGCATGACTTATAGCATGGATTCAAGTTCATATATTTATACCAAGACATTACCATTTCAAATAATACCTATAATCATATTCAAAACTTCAGAATGTTTTCCAATAAAACATGAACATGTTACATAAGTTGAATTCCTGAAGCTATAACATAAGGCATCATAAATACCAACCCAAAAAAACAACCAAAAAATATCCTTCAAATGTGTTTAAAAAAATGTACTGTATTCTGGAAAACAAATTTTAACTCTGGATTGGTGCCAATCCTGGATTTGTTAACCTGCCTGTGAGACCTGAATTTGCAGTGAGATGTTTAGATGATGACATTACAATGATTACATACTGAGATACTGTCTTGACATTATTAATGTGGGGAAATGACTTGGACAAACTCAGTCTTGCTTCTGAAAGTAGTTAATTTATGTCTATTTTTTGATACTTTTCACAATCTAACACAACAGAGAGATCGAGTCTTTAGTAGATAAGGGGGCTGTGGTCTAGAGTAGTATTCACAGGACACAGATGCTCTGCACCAGCAGCAGTGATGGAGAGACAATGACACACAGTCACACTGTGCAGACGATGGGAATCCTCACATCCCCCTCAGCTGGAGCCAGGAGATATTGGTGGCATTTGATATTTTTTGCTGATAGAGAGCTGTTTTCAGAAGAGCAGGGAATCCATTTGACCTGTTTTCGAAACCTACATGAATATGGACTCTTGGTTAGACTTGGTAAGTCACGGGGGCCTTGTTACCTTCAAGAGGCTTCCAGAAAAGCAGACTACTGCAAAGGAATCAAGTGAGAAATCGCAGCTAGCAGAAAAATAATTTCCAAGTAGCTGTGAAGGGGAAGCAAAGAAAGAAGAGAAAAACAAATGGAAGTGTGTATACAACTCCTGTACTGCCAAGAGCATCTGCCTGCCTAAATTGAGAGCTGATGTTCTACCCCTATGCATAGTCTCATACTCTTCTCAACTAAAAGCATATTTTGATTAACCCCACCCCAAAGGAGAATGCATGGCTTTAAATTACAAGACTGGAATAGGTTCATGAACTCAGGCAGGTTTTACAAAGAGGCCATGAGGTTAATAAAACATGGGGCTCAACCATCCCTTGTACAAACATCAGCTAATTGACAGTGACATGTTTCTCTCACTTCTTATCCTGCTTCCAGAATGAGACCGTCAGAACAAGAAGCCCTCCCCTGTCAGCTCAGCTGCTCAGAGGCACATCACCACATCTACCAGGTAATACACAGGATTGGTTGGCCATGGAAAGGTGATATTACAGTGAAAGGTGTTGAGTAGAAACAGAGATATGATGAAAATCTCACTCCTGTGGAACTGTTAGGGCTATGCTTTTAGTGAGCAAAAGGCATCTTAGTCCACAACCAGCTAGAGAGAAGTAGTGCATGGGCACTGTTCTGGTGTCACCTGAACTTGAAGGAGCCCCCAAAACTTCTTTTGTCCCATGGGCTCTGCTCACCAGCCCTCCCATGGGGCCCACAAAGCCCTGCTGCTCTGCTCTCTGTGCCGTCCCTAGCACTAAAGCACTCCACATGCTCATTTAGAAACGCTCACTTGGGCATTTGGTCCTGAAGATAACATCAGACCTCATTAAGCATACACTTCAAGCAAATGTTTTTCTTCAGCCCACTTGTCAGTTTTAGGATGACAGAAGCACATCTTTTAAGTTTCCTGGTAATCCCAGTGAGATAACATATGCTGGAGCAGGGGGGGCAGGGGATTTGCAACCCAACACCAGCATGCTCACTGCTCTTTGAAGAGTGAGCTGTTTTGCTGCAGTGTTTAAAAACTGAGAAACATGTCCCTGAAACTAGTGACAACCCCTGACACCACTGGGCTCCCTAATCATCTGGCTTTCTCTTTTCCAGATGTTACTAGGTGTGTGTCAGTCACTCAGACACACATCTGCAACTTCTGTATCACTAATTTCTCCCAGAGACACTCTGATGGAGCTGGGAAGCACCATGTTGTGCAGCTGGTTAATTTGGTTAAACATTTAACAAGTTCTCTCTTCATGATTGCAGCCATTCCTTGTTGGACAAATCCTGCAGGGCTTTCACAGGCAGATTTCACTCACTACTCAGTCTGCACTCGAAATACAGTATTCAACCCATTATTTACAGACAAGCTTCTAAGGGTCTAGTAATTTATGACAAAGATGGATGCCATTTGACCTTTACTGGCCCATTGATGTGAGCAAAAAGTATCATCCAGAAAAGCAAGAGTATATTCTTCTCTTGCATTTTTCCTTTTCTTTTGCAAAAGAAAAAATCTTTTTAAAGACTCTAGAAGTGAAATGCAGAGCATGTCTTCTTTGCAGAAATCACCATGAGGCTATAATGTGGCTTTTGCAAAATGGCTAAGCTGCCCAGAGTGCTAACTGGAAGTACTTCAAAGAAAGCTTGACCTACAGAATTTCCCCCCAAACTGCCCTTTGAAAGATTAGACCTCCTGAAAGTATTCTGCCTGGGTCACACACACAGCGAGTCCAAAGCCTCTGCTTGCTCTTGGCTTACAAAAATAGAAAGTCAGCAAATTCTTGATCCTCAGCCTATATTTACCATTTTTCTTTTACCTCCTGTATTCCTAATTGAGGCCTCGAGCATCATAATAAATACTTCTAGATCAGGATTCATTGCCTGTAAAAGACCTGTGGACCAGTAGATGTTTCATTTAGGGAACGTGTAGCAGAGCTAAAAGCACTTTTTCTTATTCTTTCATTTATACTTCATTTAGGAAACACATAGCTGAGATACACATATTTATTCTTATTATTTTATTCCCATGAGGACTCTGGTTTTGTAAGATAACAGAGAACCTGCATAACATTAGGCAGGCCAATATTTTATTCGCAACCAATTGGAATGCTGAGTTTAAGTGCTCTACTAATCAATGCATCAATAGCCACTTCCAGTCTCAAATCTTTGCATCCTGGTATTGCCAGATCTTTTTCCATTTAGTATTGTCCTTTTCTTTTGTCTAGGAACCAAATGCAGGGAACGCCAAGAGCAGTTACACAGCAAAGGCACCCTCCCTTGCTAGGGACTTGAGATTTTCACTAACACAGCTGAAATCACAAGAGCCTTTTCTGAAGGTTTTAATCTTGTAAACTGGTAAATGACAGAATATAATTCAGGATTTCCTATAGGTTGCTTTAGCATTATTGCTGCTCATATTTCTCCCAGGCATTGAGAGTGCTTTATTTTTCCCCAGGTAAATTAATACAAAAACCCCACAATTGTGACTTGAATGCAAGAATGCATCATCCAGAAAAGACAGAGGGAAAAATGTGTATGGTAATCTAGCAAGTAATGAGTGTTGATGGTGTCATAAACTGAAGAAACATGAGAAATAAATGCATGGATAAAACGAACTTGCTTTGGTAAAGTCATTTGGAGAAAGAACAGGAAAAGAGACTTTGTAGGTTAGTCCACATCAGATCTCTAAGCTCTGAGCTGGAATATGAGTAGAAATCTCTGCACTATTAAAGTGAACCCTATTAACCATGCACAGCATCATTATAGAAACGTTATCTTTCCAGCTACAGACTGCAGAGCTAATCATTTGACGTCCAGTTATTCCTAGAATGACAGCCAAAAACTTTCATCACTAAAAATTTAATCAGGAGAAAATGATGATATTTTATATGTAGTTTCGATAACTGGTAAAGATACTAGAGACAGGCCTCTCTTAGAAAATAATTGTGAAGCTAATGAACTAGTCACAACATACTCCTTAAATAGAAGTGAAAACACATTGAGGTGTTTTTTTTCCCAGTGCAAACTTTGAAAAATATGTAGGAATTAGTTAGCGAAGCCAAGTGGCCTGGACAGCCCAGTGGCTTAAATGTAAAAGTTTGTGGTTTCCTTAACCTAGGACTTCAAAAACCTTTACAAATTTGCAGCCTCAGCAAAGAGAAAACAAACACTTGGAAAGAGGTTTGAACTTAAGAGGACTAACCACTCCTTAAAGGAGAGTGTTAGAAATTAGACATGACTGTGCAAAGAGTAGAAAACCAGATGTAAGCAGTTCCTTTCCCACTTTACAGTTCTATGGAAGTGGACTGATCTGATTTAACATTTTTATGGATGATAGTGGTTCAAAATGAATTAGTACAAAACAGAGCAAGTACTGATGAAATTTGCAGGTGACCCAAAACTAAGGACACTGCCAGTATGATGCAGGATCCAGCTATCACTCAGAGAGCTGTAGGTGCCTTTCAGAATAATAATAACAGAAGCGGCTGAAATTCATTTATATAAAGTACTGTAGATTAATAACATGAATTTTTATCCTGACACAGAAGTTCTTCACTTGGGAATGATGACAGGAAAAGCCTGCATAATGAAAATGTTGAAAAAATTAAATTTCATCTTATGTGTTTCCAAGTACGATAGTTCCAATAGAGTTGGGAATATATGAATGCCAAACTGTGAGATGCTGATGGCACCTTACCTGGAATAACTGCAGTATTCTGGAAGTCAGGCTTGAGAGACCACAAGTTCAAGCAGAAGCATGTGCAGAAAAGGATTACTAGGATGAGCAGAGAAATAAAAGTGCCATCTTACAGAAAGAGAACTAGAAGAACTTTGCTTGTTTGCTTTTCTAAATTAAGCCTGAGAGTGATATGATTGCTTTCCGTAAGCCAGTAAACAGAAGAGAAAAGAGCTGGGAGCTGAACAATACAAGAAAAAAATGTGTATAAATTATCTATGACTAAATCAAGGAGGAAAATCAGAAGGTTTCTATTCATCAGGAGAATGAGGTTCTGCATCTGTCTTCTGGTAGGAATAATTAGAACAAAGAATCTCAGCAGCTTTCAAACATCATGAATGGGAATACAGTTCTGGTCGTCGTATCAACAGAATGAAGTCGTTGCCCAAAAGCCACTCTCTATTTTCACATTCTGACTTCTGCTCACATAGCACAGAGCTGAGGTCTTCTTGAGGAATTTTCAAAACATTATTATAGATAAGGAACCAAATATGAAAGAGTGCTACGGTGAAAATTAAACTCAAGCCTGTTTACCTGTGTTGAGCACTACTCCCCTGCAAAGAAAATTACTGACTCACTTCAACATGTTTATTTCTTCTTCCATTTTATTTGTTGTGAGCAATCTTTTCATAGACTAGATGGGACAGTATGCAGACAGTCCTACTCCATCACAACAGCATTTCAGTACCAGACAGGCAGTACAAACCAGGTCGCTTGCTTTGCAATGTCAGATTGTGAGCAGAGCTGTCATGGATTCAGATCTCACACCATGGGCCCCTAAGGTCAGCTGTTTAATGTTCCTTGCCACTAGATGTTGGAGTTGTCTACAGGAACAAGAGATGGCTTTTTGTATTGCTGCCCAGCTGTTTGTACCTGGGCACCCACCAGGCATTTTTCACCCCACCTGGCATTTTTTCACTGGTCTTTCCTGCAGAATTTCTAGAAGTTTGGCTTTCCCCCAAGGTTGTGGGTTCTGGGTGTGCCTGACAGCCCTGGCAACTCCATGAAGAAGCCTGTCTGAGTGAGGAGCAAGACAGAGATCTTTCTTCAGGTGAGATGGAGAATTACCTCTCTGCAGCAAGAGTGCCTTGCTTAGTAATTGAATATGTCTCCCAGACAGAAATGTGTGGATGACTGATACTTCTTTTCTTCACTAGCAATTCATTTATTTTTTTTCTGTTTTAGTGAAATCCAACAGCCACTGAATTGAAGAGAAAAAACATGGTTGATTCAAATTATAGATTTCATTTAGGAAATCCTTGAGTATTTTCTACAATGAAGGAAACTGGAAAATAAATCACTGCCTTTCCAGGGGACGTGACTCATGAATGAGTAAGTGGAACACTAGGGTAGAACCAGGCAGAAAGATTATATGAACTAAATTCTCAGTCTGTAGTCTTGGACGCAAACTTCCAGTATCCCATCCGAGCTCTCTGAGCTCTGGGCACAGGAATGGGAGTGTGTTCCTTATTTAGAAAGTTATTCTCTGCAAAACTCTTAAATACAAATCAGAAAAAAAGTTTGAGTGATTTGGTAGCCCAATGGCTCAAACAGTGAGATCACGTGAACATCAGTCTTCACTCCAGTTAGTGCTTACCTACGTACCCAAGTCAAATATTTTTACCAGAAGACAATGAAAAGGTCTTTGACCTCTGTATGGCTCAGCTGCTAGGGCACTTTCCTGAAAAACAGGGATCAGGAAGCCTGAGTTCAGCTTCTGCCTACCTCCTGGCAGAAAATGTTTTTGAACCAGGATCTTCTCTACCCTTGCTTGGTCTGCTGACACCCAGGCAGCCAGAAAAAAGCCATGCTTGCCTTGTCAATTTTGCAAATCCAACCTAGAACCTAGCTTCAAAATCAAAGTAGTTCCTTCCAGATGTGCCAAAGCAAGCCAGTTTGCATCTCAGCCTCTTCCTTGTTTTGATCAAACTAATGAATGCAAACTGAATTCACAGATATTTTCAACTGTTCCATTTGCTGATTTGAGGGATTTTGTTCTGATCAAATAATGTACTTACCACAAACATTTGCCAGGCTCCAGCCTGGGGGTTATTTGGACGAAAAGTCCTTCTCTAGTCATGCCTGCCCTGGTTCCAAGCTCATATCCCCCTTCTCCCCTGTTCTGTACTACATGGGCAGCCTTTGCTTGCACAGAGCCTTTTGTTTGCTATCTGCCTGTGGATCCAGAGCTGATGTTCTTTTTCTTTCCATCTCAAAAGCATGTTGTGCAAGGACAGCACTGTGCTGACAAATTAACAGGGAAAAATACCATTATTTAAGCACAAACATCTCAAACCTTTGTCATGGTGCTCTATAAATACAACACAACAGCACAGAGTGTCTGCTCAGATCAAATGTTTGCAATGAAAGGATGTCTGTGAATCTATTTAAAGGGGATTAAGATTTTAGCTGGCTAGATTCTGGGTCATTGGTTTAATGTCTATATTATTCAGTACTGTAGTATCTGTCTGCTAGACAGATTGCTTTAACATCTATCCTACAGCATACTGTGCTAATTATGCTTCCCATCCTCTGGAAGGCATTTTCAGTTCTGAGGATAAAAAGTGCCGTGCGAGTAGCTGCTATGCCTGTGACACTTGGTTAGCTGTCTGGCTGTCCCCTCCCACACCCCCTCGCCCCCCGACTGCCACGCACACATCGCCTACTGTGCCCCTTTGTGAAGTCCTTGTAAGCACACCCATCTCACAAAACATGTTTTCGTTCGCCACACGAAACTGTCAGAGGATTCGGTAGCAGTCAGCAGCAGCAGCAGCACTATGGGCTGTTATTAAAGTAGCAGGGGCATAAATACACCTAGAACTAGCCCTTTTTTGTGTTTTTTTTCATGTGTTCAGATTATTTATTTCCTTGATTTCTCTTTCCATCCATGGGCTGATTTGAAGGAAGGGGGAGCAGAAAAAAGGGGGGGAAAGCCAGACAATTTAGCAGAGAAAACACAAGAACAGATTTGTTCTGCTGGTGGAGGTCACCCTCTTTGTTGGAGGTGCGAGGGGCAATCTGCATTTGTCAGATGCAAACTGATTTCCCAACTAAGGCAATAACACCACCATCCCTCTACATATGCACTTCCAAAGGCTTCATTTTCCAGCGAATTTGCTGCTCACTGAAGACACCTCAGCTCTTCCTCTGCCAGCCCTTTTGCATTTCCCAACCCTGTTGTATGAAGATTAGAGGCAGATGTGCCTACAACCCACATCCAGGAGCTTTGTCTGCCACTGCAGAAACCTCTCCTGCACTCATGCCCCCCTGAGATTTCCCTGGCAGAAAGGCACACTCTGTTGTCCTCAAAGCATGGGAACAACAGACCTGTGATGACAGAAGTGTGATAAATAGAGAATAATGTGTACTGCTAGACAGAATAATGAGATTACATATGAGCTGCCATATCATATCAATTAAACCATTGGCCCTTTTAGTCCGGCAAATCCATCCTGCCACAGTGATCAGTGCTTCAGGGAGAGCAGGGAGAGAGAGGCAAGGCAGGACTGACATAAACTGCTTAAAATAACCCAGATGTTCCTGCTGCTGCTTGCCCAGGCGGGATGGGTCCAGGTCTTGTCACAGGGCACAGGGGTGCCCGCCAGGGCAGCCTGGCAGAGAGAAAGGCCTCTAGCTGCACAAGAGCACTCAGCACTTGCTGGGTTTAGGTCTCTGCCCCAAAAGGAATTTTGGGGAGATAGGTTTCCCCAACCAGCAGCTTTTGTGGGTTGCAGAGATCCTAGAGCCATAGATGCCAGCAGCATGAGCAGCATGGTCTTGTTCTTCTGCCTGGGTCTCCTGGTTCTGGATGAATGGAATGTTCATTACTCCTGGGTGACAGCTGACTATGTTCTGAGTGCTCATGAGGTCCATCTCACTGTGACAACTGAAGTGCATGTAACATGTTCATCCAGCCTGCTCCCCACCATAACACAGCTGTTTCCCACAGAAAAGACAGTGCCTGCCTTGAACAAACCTGCCATGGGAAAAGCCAAGAGACAGAAGCACTCAGCAGAAAATGTCCTGACCCCTCAGCCTGCTGCCTCACTAGAGCTCTGCTGGTACATTCTCAGGCAACATCCACAGCTGCTAATATAAGGAGAAGAGTACAACACTGCATGGGGCAATGGTATCCTCAGAGAGGTGTTCTTCTCACAGAAGGACTGTGGGTTTAATTAGGTGTGCTTTGGCTATTCACTCAAGTAGCTAAGTAATGTACTGCCTTTCAGACACTGTTGTCACGAGCTAGCCACATACATGGTCTGAGTTTCATGGTTTCTGTATAGGCCAATGAAATTAATTTTGCTTATAGGGCAATATAAATCTCCATGAAATCAGGACCAATTATTCTCCATCTGACCTGTGCTGAACAACCATGCCTGAACTGCACTGACTGTATGCAGGTCCTTACACTAGCTAGCAATAGGATGGGATGTCATACCTTCCTGCCCTTTTTCCTGCTGCTTTAAGCACATCTTTTGTTTTAAAAGGTTTAGCAGATTGTTCCAAAAGCATTAAAAAAGAAAATCCTGTTTCCCTATCCTTTTCAGTCTTATGGCTGGATTAACTGATATCTAACAAAATACAAGCTGCACATTATGCTTCCTCTGGGGTCCAAGAGCTCTTAGGGTCTCTTTCCCATGTGAGTCCACTGGTGACTCAGGAGTAAGCTGCCACACCAAAGTTCTCAAAAAACCTCACCTTCTTCTCCCACCTGCTGTGAACACCCACCAGATGAAGGGCCTGGGAAGAAGTGAACAAAGGGAAAAAAAGAGTGGTGTCAGAAGGACTGGTCAAAACCTCCAGAAGATTTGGTCGGGTGCCTCCAGACAGGCCATGTGAGATCAATCCCTATGTCACACCTGGATTCCCTGCACCACAATGAGCAACTCTCCATGCCTTGGCCATGGAGCAGGTGCCCATGACTGACTTCTCTGCTGTGATCATAGGTGCACTGGCCACCAAGGTCCCATTCCCAGGTGAGATGTGGGGCCTGCCCCTGTGCCCACACTTTAGGGTAGAAGTGGGTGTTTAGGAGTCAGATGCAGAGGAACAGAATGCAGGGGGGAGTGAGGAGTATGCAGTAGATTAAGTAGCAGAAAAAGATTTGGAGTATAAAATGATTGGAAGCGACCTGCAGCAAAGGGCAAGAGAAGAAAGATAAAGGGAATCAAAGATGATTCCTAAAGGAAATGGGAGATGAAAAGATGAGCTCTGCCAAAGAGAGAAAAGCAGCATTTCTCAGGTGGGTTGGCTGGTGATAGGGACAAAGCTCTCACTCCCTAATGCAGTGTGTAACTGCACAAAGGTTACAGCTACACGGCAAAGATGCAGAAATGACATTGGTTTCTAAGCCAAGGTTTTTTGTTACCTGAAATGGCAGCATTACTTCAAAAATTCAATGTTATTTTCTGTGTTGTTTTTTAAATACAGTTCATGCAGAGTTTTAAAGGCAACAACCAACTACAACAAAAGCACAGTTACAATATTTTACCTGGTGAGGAACAGTGCAATGGAGGAAATTAAAAACCGCAGTGATTGCTGCATGGAGAGTGGCAATGCCTGCTGGGTTTGGCCATCCCAGTTAGATACATCCCAGAAGATACCCTGTTAATATCAGAAGGTCAAAAAAGCTATTTGGATTAGCTCAAAATTTTGCCTGCTCAACCTGCATCTGACAGCAACCCAGAGCAATGCTGGGGGAAACAGTGTCAGAGTGGTGCCAGCACACAGCCATCACTCCCTGGCATCCCTCTTTGGCAAATAAACATAATTCTGATGGAGAAGCTTGTAATAACTTTGTTTTTGTACTATTTCATAACCCAAGAAAAATGGAGCCATGGACTATGGAGTGGTGAGAACCTTTGACTGTGCTTCAGTGGGGTGGGAATTTTGGTAGACCCTGGCTCTTCCAGGGGTTTAGTCCCTACGGAGGGCACCTTGGAGCATCAACTCTGCTGGCAATTTACTTCTGAGAAGTAGTATCAGTGTGGAGAAAGATCTATTTTCCAGCACAGTTCATATCGTGGGGGAAAAGCTGCTTTAAGGTTAGGGGTTTGCTGATGTAGAAAAAGGCTGTATCCTCAAAGCGGTCTTTGGAGGAGAGACAGAGCTGGTGAGTGGCAGGGGTGGGCATCAGATGTGAACACCTGGGCAGGTGCAGCATCATGGACAGGTCGCGTCCTCAAGATTCAAATGAGCTAGTGAATGCTTTTCTTCTCCTTTGACAACTAGAGAAACTTTGCATTATTTAAGCACTCAGCAGAAGCAGAAATGAAGGGCTGAGTCTCATCCTGGGCCCTGTGCAGAGGCATCAGAGAAGATGCCTTCAGTGTGCCTTGCAACAGCTTCCATCTGATGAATCTTCAAAAGGACTTGGCTCCCCTGAAGCTGATAATGCCTATGCAGTTTCAAAACAGACTACCAGTAAGGTAATGAAGGAAGCCAGTGGAAAAATACTGGCAAGAGATAACAGAGTCCTCTAAAAAGCCATGCTGCCCTCCAAAAACTTGCTTAGGAGGGGGGAAGAAAAGGTCTTCAGTTGATTCAATGTTGTGCATCAAGTAAAAAATGCCTGTGACATTTTGGAAATGCTGACAGCTTGGGGAAATGAAGTGACTTGCCATGACCTCAGTCCTGCTTGTCCCAGCAGGCATTGAAGAAAAGGCCCCATAACATTGCTGGAATTGTTAATACCACAGCTCTGCAAAGGATTGAGCATGCTAGGCTGCAGCATGTGCTGAGGCACTCACTGGCTAGGAGGATGGGGCTTGGAGGCACATGAAGGAGATTCCCCATATGGTGAAAACTCATACCCCAGCAGTGTCCCATCCTGGAGGAAGGAGAACTGGAAGGACAGCTATTGCACCACTGCCAGGTGTGGCACCTCATACCTGACTGGTCTGCACAGGGAAATGAAAGAGCTGACATTGAACAAGAGGCTGAAAAACATTATTATTTTTGCTCCAAGGCTTACTGCTTAGATGTGAACTGTTCTTTTATGAAATGGTTTTGTGGATGAATATGTCTGCATCAGTACTCTGCGTTGCTTCACTCTGAGTCATAGCACAGCAGGGCTGACTAAAGATGGACCCAGGCTACATTGTTCAGATGCAAATCTGAGTGGATTTATAGCTGTTTGAAACACTTGAGGGGAGCAAAGTTGTTTTAGCTCCAGGCTTTGGTTCCAGGCAAAGACTCATGGCTCTCTACCGTGATTGCCTCAAAGTTAGCAGGTAATACAAGTTTTTGTGGAGACGCTTGCAGGAGTAGAGTCAGGGGCAGCTCTGTGTCCAGCCTGGCAGAAGAGAAACAGGGTCTCACACCCAGAGGAAGCCAGCTCAGCCCCTGTTGCACAGGGCTGGTAACTCCATAGGCAGTGAGTTGTGGTATTTGAGGGGCCCTGCCTGCAGTGTAGGAGCATCCTGTGAGACCTGGCTGGCATAGGCATTCACATGGAGTGGGAGTGCTCGGCTGGGGTGGGAAAGTCACAGGTTCAATCGCCTCACCTGCCTAGGACCTGAGTCCTTTATGTTCAGAGCAAGACTACATTTCATTTATCTGAGCAGGTCTACAGTGAGGATTTGCTTCAAAAGTAGGTTTTCCAATGAAAAAAAGTATTTCAGTAGAAACCTGAAACCAGGTATTCAGACAGCTGACCCAGGAGAGGACAGGACATGTTTATCACACCAACTGGCTCTACAGCCTTTCCTTCACTTTATCCCTGCGACAGATTTGCATGCTCTGCAGGCCAAGGAGGGCTGGCAGAGACTGGGGGTATTCCCACCCCATAAAGTCAGGAGGCAGTGCCAGAAGCCCTGGATGCATGTAGTCAGCATCTGAAGCCAGAGCCCTCAGGGAGAGGGGAAGGTGCAGTCGGCAGCACTGGTTTATTTTGGGGGAGGTTTTCTCCTTGCGGAGCCAGAGACATGCAGTACTTTGAATGATGCATAATAATGGCATTGCAGCCATCGGGGCAAATTCCTTCCTCACTGTAAGAAAGCAGTTGTGAAATCCTGCTTCTAAATTTAGGGAGAAATTTCTACGTCAGCTAGAGACTCTTGGTGAGCACGTTATAAATGATTGCCCAAGTTGTGAGTAGAATAAGCAGTGACATTACAAAAGTCAAGACTGCTGTGTGCTGTCTGTCCCTACCTGACCTCCTTAAAATCTTTCTGAGAAATACAAAAAGTTGAGAAACTAATCTGAGCCTTTGATGAAATGCTACACAAATGAAACTGAATGGAGACACCAGGCCCTTGTGACATCCTGCCATCTCCTTTGGGATGCCTCATAGTTAGAGACACAGCAGTGGCCCTGTTAGCTGCACAGGCTTGATGCCACCCAACAGGATGCACATCTAGAGAAGTGCCCTTAGGTACCACTGCAGCTGCCAGGTGCTGAAGAGGATGCTCGGGATGTCTGGGGCAGCAATGAGGTGTGGCCAGGAGGACTCTCCACCTTGCTTTACTGGTGGAGAGAGCAGGGAGAAGCTTGCTGGTACCTGCATGATCCCAGCAGAGCTGGGCAGAACTGGGAGGCATCTTTAGCCCAGGCACCAGCTTCAGTGATGGCTGCTGCAAAGGGGCCAGGAATTAGCCAGGAAGTTGTTTAAATATCTGTTAATTTTATTTCCTTGTGTGATTTGATGGAGCAGTCAAGACAGGCTAGGTCACACCCATAAGCCACAGGTAGTTTACATTAACAGCAGGCCAGAATAACTGCACATTATGACTTATTCTTTTCAATTTGATAGTTCTGAAGTTCTTTTTTTCCTTCAATAATCAAGGTTACAACCAGCTTAGCATAAAACTGTTAACTTCTGAGACCAAGGTTTGCCTATCAGTCTGTTTTTTAGAACATGTGGATTTATACTGGCCTGCTGTGTTTCCCATTTGAAGCAGAATGGATTTAGCCTAATATTTAGTGAAAATATATATTTTATGATCCTAATAAAAATTAATTACAGTGAGGCACTCACCTCATAAGTCATAATGTCTTGGTTCTTCAAGATACCGCATGTTATTATTGGGCTTGAGAAAAACTAGACATTATAAGATGCGGCACCATGTCAAACCAGAGAATAGGTAAAAAACTGAACCTCACACTCAAATGAGTGACATTTTAATGATTGGGCTTTTATTGTTGAAGCATTCACATACATTGGGAAGTGGATGCTATACTGTCCACAATTTAATATTCCTTTGTGCTTTGAAACCAATTTAGACTCATTCTAGGGGAAAATAAGATTTTCCATTCTTTTGCCTCTGTTCTTCACCTCTCCTCCTCTTGCACCCTGTCTCTTGTACCCTGCTCCCATCCACTTCCTAGCCCTAAACACTGGCTGACCTCTCTTCTCCGGGAGGGAAGCCTTACAGCCTGATGGCTTCCATACAAGGGTCCAGCCTTGCCCCATGCACTGCTGCTGTGAAGAGGCCACCAAGCACCTTCATGCAGGGCTTTTCTCTAGATTTTATTGTGGCTTCATTATAAGACAAGAGAAATGTTAATTGCCTTTCACCCCAAAAGTAGATGGCCCTGAGAAATTACCCCAAAAGACCTTGAATCAGTAAACAGCAATTATGTGAGCTCTCTCTGAGGGAGAGGGTGATGTCATGGTAATTTTAAATAAATAAAAGTGCTTGAACATTATAAGAGCCAAAGCAATTTTACACTGTCATCCTTTCAGATTTGACTATTCATACATTGCATTTCAGCTCATTAAGGCTGTTTCAGAGGGAGCTGACTGCAAAGACTTGTGTCTTTTGCCTCATGCCCAGCCTTTCCTATGACCGTTAGGTCCAATTGTACAGTGTGCCACTGACTTTCCCCCACACATCTTGCTTAGCCTTCAACCTCTGCCCACTTGAACCCTCCCATGGCATCCCTGATTCCCAGTCTGCCTTTTCTGGCAGGCTTGCCCCTCTTCAAGCAGAAAGCATGCAGCTGCCCCAGTGCAGCTAGTCTCTGCCCCATGGACAGTGGATGCCCTTTTGGGTTGCTACATAGACCTTCTCTGCATCCCTCCTTCTACCCTCCCTGATCATGACTCTCACTATGCCCATGGTGCTCCCTTGCCCCACAGCATAGTCGCTAAGTTTCCCCCACCTTGGTGTCTCCTGACTCCCACAGATGACTAGCCCAGTATTTGCCTCTGCAATCACTCCTTACTTTCTGAAACTCCTTCTAGTTTCCACCAAAACTGTCCATCTGCCTCCTCTGCCTATGTCTTCTGCTAAAGGGGGCACATCAATGTGGGTCTCTCCAGTAATTTATTTCTCCATGACCATATTGCTAGCCTTTGACCACAGCAGCTAAATTTCTTGATTGCTCATAGATTATGTAGTTGGATGTGATTGCTGTGACCATCTGGTCTGATCTCCAGTATAATTTAAGACACAGGTCTTCTCTGAATTATTTCATGCTGTCTTTTCTATAAATAGACATTCAAAAATGCTAACTCTTAGCTCACTCTTTCTGATGATGGAGCAGCCACCACAAGTGTTAGCCGTTTGTTGCTCTGCTTGCTGCTTACTATTAAAAATACATGCTTTATTTCTAGACTGAATTTGTCAGCTTCAACTTCCAGCTGTTAGATCCAGTTACATCTTTATCTGAAGAGTTCTCTTTCCCATTTCTGTTCCTCAAATAGATGCTATGATTAATTCATCTCTTAAATTTCGCTTTGTTAAAATTAACTGTCTGAGCTCCTGTGTATTTCTGCTGTGTTTTCCCACCTCTGGCTTGGTCTGTAGTACCTTTAACTGGTTTGTGTTATTCTGGCACTGAGTGTACCACTGAGGTACCATAACATAACTGCCTAATCCTAATTGATATTCTGTATATTGAAAGACAATGTTTACTATTATGTGTTGCAGCAATGGCTTGGGATAGATGTTTCCCCTCCTCAGGGAATATATGATACAATATTTAAGAGTAATCCAGCAACCCAGGCAAAAGAAAACCTTTTATCTCTGCCCTTGCAAGATGTAAATCACCTTGAAGACTTCAGATATGTATCAGTGATGTATCCTGCTTCCCTTCTTTTTCCTGCACTATCACCTAAACTGCTGCTGAAAAGGTTTTCAATGCTATTTTCTACATTCATTCAATACATCACAATTCCCAGCTCATTTTAAAATAAACTATTATTCTGTAAATATGACTTGTGCTCTTTTCCCCTATGTGCAGGACTTTACAGCTGGTAATATTTCGGCAGATGTCTTGCCTTGCATTCACCTTACAAGTGATGCAAATCCGTCTCTAGTTATCACAGTTCCCATTTTTTTACTGTTTCAGAAACCTTGTGAGGGGTTATTCTACATTTCCTTCCAGGTCAATGACAATTGTTTGGCATATCATATGTACAAAAAACTAAGTTTCATGGAACATCTGCAAATGCAGGCCTCTTTGTAAATGTTTTCCCATTTACAACTGCATTTTCAGTTAACTAGATTTTCCCTCTCTCTCATCTGCCATGAGGATTTTGTGCCTGTCTAGTTGCTTACTCAAAATGCTAAGAGGTACCACCCAAACATCTCTCAGAAGACTGTTATTTCAACCCTATTCTGTATTAGTCAAACTTGGAATGTAACTTATTTTAAAGAATAAAATCACATTCTTTAAATATATTTTTTTAAAACCTGTTTGAATTTGTACTAATTGCATCTTTCTTTCTCTTTCTTTTTCTTCCTTCCTTCCTTCCTTCCTTCCTTCCTTCCTTCCTTCCTTCCTTCCTTCCTTCCTTCCTTCCTTCCTTCCTTCCTTCCTTCCTCTTTCTTTCTTTCTTTCCTTCTTTCCTTCTTTCTTTCAATTCAGTATTTCTTTCTTTCTTTCTTTCTTTCTTTCAATTCAGTATTGCCTATTTGATTATTCTGAAAAAGATCAGTTCACTTTCACAGGACTGATACCATGGGATCATCTCATTTACCTTTTTTAATATTCTCATCTTGTTGGCTTCCTGCCAGGGCCCCGGAACTTCCCCAGTGTTTCAAGATGCATTGAAAATTGACATTACTGATGCAGAGAGCCATTCATCAGCTCTTCTGAAGCTCTTGATTACAAGTTTTCCGGATTTTAGAAGCCCAGGGAGAATAACCGCTGTTTAACATTATCCTTGATTACTTTTGGAGTAGAAGGTATTCTACACAGCTTAAAAAAATCACTGTGGTGTCTCTCTTTTTCCAAATACAGAGCAGATACAGCTATTGAATGTCTTTCTTTGCATTCCTTCTGCTGCTGGGCAAGGCCAGTTGTTAAGATTACTTAACATCTCTGCCTTGTTTCCATTGTTGCTCTCTTTCTGAAGAGGCCAATCTGCTGAAATGGTGGAATTTATTTGACTAGAAAACTGGCAGGTACATGCTTGCACATGGGGGACAGTGGTAGATACATTTCATTCTAATGACCTCACTGGTCAGTTTAGCTCTAAAGTTCAGATCATTCCGATTTGTATCAATAAACCTCCACATACATAATTTCTGGAAAAGAATTTCTGGACAATTTTTTTTTAAATGGAGCAAAAATACCCCATTTATTTTCCCAAAGTTTCTTTGGAAATGGTTCTTTCTGCTGAAAGTTTTGTTGTTGGCCTGACACTGAACTTTCGTTCATCTTTATTGTATGTCTTGAATGTGAATAGAGTACAACGGTGGCAAGTATTAAATATTCATCTTTCCTCCATACGAAAGGTGTCTGAAAAGACTTTGCTTAAATCTTTGCTCTGCTTAAAGCTTGCACTGGCTTAAAAATGAGAAGTGAAGTTAAGACTAATATATCACGTAGCACCACTGTCATTCTCAGAGACTAAAGGCAAAAAATACAACTGTCTCTCTTAAATGATTTCTGAATCATTCTGAAATATTGCAGCATATGTTCCCATTAGGAGCAGCATAAGTCACAGAACAGTCTTTGCTTATGGAAGGTTCACATCTGAATTGCTGGACCATTTGGATTAAATTGCATTTAGCTGCTTAGCAGAGCCAATGAAGGTGCTAAGGGAGTTGCTAAAAATCTTTACTGCAGTAGGAGTTTGCTCCACTGTGTCTTTAAATTACTAGCATCAAAATCCTCACACCACTCATGGAAACATGCCTGGTTAAAAGGAGCTATGGATAATGGATTTTATGAACAACTACTCCAATTGAGAACAGCTATTCTGTTGCTCAATAGCCATCACACATTTGTTAAACTAGACCTGTGAGCCATAAGGTGTTTCTTCTCTGTGATGAGTGATAGGAATCAGCAATATAGAGATATTGCTGAGGGAAAAAAACCAACAAGCAGCCTCCTGTTTTTTTAATGTGGGTGAGGATTTTTTACTCACCTTGTAAAAATAATAGTCAAGGTAAGACATGCAATGGAATCGGAAATTTCACAAGCTGAAAGGCAGTGGCAAAAGAGCAGATTGAAATGGAAAACCTGTGCAGCCTGACAAGCAGCTCTAATGACAGCTCGTGCTCTTGTGAGTGTGGCAGAAGTGTGTGCCTGCACACCTATGCTTTATTAGCATTTTATTTTTAGTCTATTTTCTTTTTGGAGAGCCACATAGAAACCCCAGCTGCCACTAGTCTGTATGCTATGTGCACACGTACAATTAGAGAGAAATTCTGCCATGATGCTGGTTGAACTAAACAGACAGCAGAAGAGGGGAGAGTAGATGCCTCATTATAGAGGAGAGGAGAGAAGTTGCTGGTTTGGCTCACCTCCTCAGGCAGAAGTAGGAGTTACACTGTACCGATAATGGTTGATGCCGAGTGGCAATGAATGGAACAGATCATTACCTGCCAGGGTTTTTTGGGAAAAGAGCTCTCAGGATATAAAGAGAAAATCTGACTGAACAGAACATAATTTTCACCTTTTTATTTAAACAGTGTCCAGCACTGTCAATCTCCCCTCTGTGGTTTTCATGCCCTGAGACAATGTAAATGTTAACCACTGTTGGTGATCACCATAACTCTGGCCAAGGCAGTTTGCATCAAATGAGAGCACACATTGCTTACTCCATAAAATTATTGGAGTTGTAGAGTTTCTGTAATGCACCTACTGTTTATGGGAATGTGAAATGCTGCTCCTTGGTGGCTTTACTAGAGGCCCAGAGTGCAGGAAGTTCCTCATCTTGCATTGACAGGCTGTGGCCTGAAATAAAAAAAATAAATTCAAATTGAACAGAAAGATATCTTCCAGAGGGCAAAGACTTAGCCTAGTATCCTCCTGGGTCCTGAGGCTCCCTTTGGATGCGGTGTTGTAGAACTGTATTTGATAAGAGCAGACGCAGACACACATGGCAACAGAGGAAATGGAAGCATCAAGTTTTCAGGCATGGACTTTGGTCAGGGCACTTGATGGAGCAGTGAAATTAGTGTGGGCCTCCCAAAGCCAGAACCAGGGCATGCTCTTCTGGTATACAAGCTAGAGGGGTGAGGTCAACTGAGGTACCAAATGACATAGGAGAGCAATATGAGAGATATAAAGATGAGTGGTGAAAGCAGATACATCAGAATGAACAGTAGCTTAGAGGTATGATGATGGCTTTTGTGAATTAACTTTCCATTCACATGCAATGATGATGAGGAAGTTTCACAAATAAATCATCATGCTCAAAGCCAAATGGTAATTTCTCACTCAGTATGGGAGAATTAGTTCACTTAGTCTCGTGCTCCAGCCATCACAATGGCCCTTCTCAGGTTATACTTCCTTATGGATCGAGTGCTGCTCTCCAGAATCCGAGTCCTCTTCCTGCAGTCTGGCAGTGCCTCCTTGACTTTACAGTGAGTGTTTCTGAAGACAACGTTTTCTCACATAGGTAACCAACCTCAAGAATTCAATCATCATGCTTGTATTGTCTGTAGAAACCCACAGTTGAAAAAGTTGGCCCTTGGGCCTTGTGTTCTCTCTAAGAGTAAAATACTATTTAATCTGTCGTACAGCTGTGGGTCTGAATACCTGCAAACATCCTGAATATTTGAAAAGCTACAGTTTTGCAATATTGCAAATATCCCAAATGCTGAAGAGCTGAGATGGTTACATTATTATTTAAAATGCTGAAGCACATAGGACTGCACAGGCTCCTACAGCGTAATTCAGAAACCTCAGACTTGTTGCAAATCAAATGTGAAGGGCTATGAACACGAGTGGGTTAAGCCATCATGTAGAACGACTGTGGAGATAGCTGCTATTTATCATTGCCTCCCACTGTGAGGATGCAATAGGCAGTCTGAATGTCACATATACTGTATTTATAATGCTTTTTTAAGGTCATTTGCATGTGCAGATGCTCTAGACAGGGGAACTTACAAGTACAGATGTGTCTGTTACAAGGCGCTAAATAGATTTGAGATTATTATTTTGCAAAAGCCATATTTCAGCCAGAAACACTGCTGCAGTCACTCTCTCCCTGGCAACTTTCCAGTCACCAACAGCTGGCAATTAACACTCACACAAAGATGCCTAAGCTTTGTCCAGCCAAAGGCTTCAGTGGCAACTTGCCAGGAGCTTTAGGGCTGCACCTATTTTACATAAAATGGAGCAGATTGTGGCTAATTTAATCTTTCCTATGGAGCTGTGGCCCACAAAGGCTTCTGCTTCTGGCATGCTTTGCTGTACCCTGATCAAACTATTGCCCCATTGTGGAATTCAATGGACCGCATTTAGCCTCAAGGTTGTTTTCTGCTTTTCTGTGAATTATGTTGACTACTGACAAAGCCCACAAAGCTTTCCAATCCAAGTGTGGAAAGGCAGGAGTTAAGCACATCTCTTTGTACATGAAGAGGGGAAGAGACTTTGCCAAGATATAATAGAAGAACTGATGATATAATTTTAACAGTAACTATGAACAGACTGCTAGTCATTTGTGCTGAACATTATGCAAGAGAGAAAGTTTCTGACCTGAAAATGTACAAACTCATTATAAGGCAAGGAAAGAGTTTTATGCGTCTAATTTGACTCATAAAACTCCTGAAGAAGAAGCCTGAGGATGAGAAGATGCCAGTCAATGTAAAGGACAGATGGTGATTTCAGTCCCCACCTGGAAGAGTAAGGAATGATCCTTTATTGGATCGCCCACAACCTTGGTGATCACGGGCCTGGGTTCACCCTCCCAGGCTGGAGATGGACTGAATCCACAGCTCCCGCTGACTGCATAGGTGGTGTATTGCACTTTGCCTGTGTGAAGTGAAGTGTGGGCGCTCTGCCCCAGCCATATTTTTGCAGAAAAGACTGGCACTCCTCCTCCATCCCTCCCCCAGCTGTCCTGTTGGAAGGGATGCTTAACTATTTAACACAAACGAGAATTACAGACTGTGAATCCTGGTCTGACAGATTGACTTCCCTGCAGTCTGGAAATAGATGTCTGAGTTCCTAAGAGAGGTATGATTTAAGGAGCAACCTTTTCCTCAGTGTCTCCCAACAGCTAGTCCAGACACCTGCCTGGTCACAGTGCAGGGTGCTGGGGAATGCCTCAGGGACAGCTGGTTCTGCGCTTGCTTCTAATACCCAAGGGCTGAGAAGCCCATGCAGGGTAGGAGCCTGAGCTTGGCAACCCCAGACTCTCTTTGTGTGGTTATAAAATCTGTTACCAGGCTCAGGGATATGCCCAGAGGCGTGGCTATGATGTTTAAGGCAGTCTGAATGTTCAGGGACTCTCACCTGACTTCTGCTTGGTTTGGCAGATGTGCTTTTTGCACACAGCTAGTTCGCCAGTGTTTTCTTTTCCTTCTTCCTTTGCTGTGCTGAAATATACAAATATACAAATATATTCAGTGCTGATGATGTAAATTAGTGCATAAGGGAGAGCACACAAGCTTAATTCCATGTGCCTTACAATTGACTCCATACTACTTCTACCTTTCAGGACTGAGATCTTGAGGACAGAGAGCACTCGTAAAATGGCAGCTCAGTATTTGGAGAGGTCAAGGAAGTAAATAGAGCATAAGGAACTAGGAGGAAAGAGATAAGAAATCACAATCCATTATTATTCTCCTGAATAAGTCCAGGGTGTACTTGCATCTTTTAAGCTGTGTGCACATATGATGGCCCCATCAGCCATGGCAGAACAGGGAAGATTGCAGTAAGGGAAGCTGAGATGATCCAGTGTATGGAAAGGATGTCTGAAGTGATGTTAAACATAAGAAGACTCCTAGCCTAGGGAAGGGGTGGCTGCAGGGAGAACATTACAGAAGCCTGTAAAATCATGTCACTCAAATGGGCCATTTGTAGAACTCATCACTTCATGATGTCCTTGACAACAAAACCAAATTAAGCAAACTCATGGAAGGTGAGCCTTTTGTGGGTAACCAAACACAAGCATACTACTTATTAATCCTGAAGTCTTAAAAGTGCAGGTCACTGGGGATGAGGATGACAAAGCAAGGCTCTAGCTCTGCACATCTGTCCTATTCCGGTGTCCTTTCTCTGAGCATCCCTTGCTAGGAGTTGTGATACTAACAGCAATGGACACAGAGCTAAGCCCAATTTATATTGTCTCCAGTTCTCTTTTGCCTTTCTTGAAAAGGCTTCAAAGGGGAAAAAATATCAGCCCAGACAGCTGCTTGCATCTCTTCCTGCATAATGGAAAAGGTTATTCTTCAGACATGTTCACCTTGGATTGAATGTGTTGGCCTTGTGCATTGTTTTCTATGGCAGATACTTCATAAAACACTTGTACATATAAACATTTCACAGTACTTTCTTTCTTCCCTCTTGTATTTCTTGCAATAGTGAAATTTCTACATATTGCAAAGGATCCCACAAAAGCTTACCAAAACAAGATCCCCCCATGCCCTGGAGGACAGAGTTTTAAGATAGGGTTATAAATAGGGTGATAGAGTCAAGTACTCACCCAAGCTCATGCACAGAGTCTGTAGCAAAACAGGGACCTCCAAAAGTCCTCACAGCCAAGTCTCTATGCTGAACACCACCACTGCCTCTTCCCAACCACCACATGCACTGCACTTATCTTCCATCCCCCTGTTTGGAGTACACAGCCATTTATTATGTTACCAAATGTGTGCACATGTCAGCATATGTTAAAACTATCAGTGCCTCAGATGAGTCCTTGCTTCAGTGCAGGTGATAATTCCATGAAAGCTCCCTCCATGCATCACCTGTACCCCAGAGTGATGAGCACTCCCCCCAGCCAGTGTGCCTAGGGCACCCTTACCAGCATGGGGAGGAAAGCCCATACCAGAATACCAATAGCTGTAGGCATTAAAGACTCATCTCACTAGTGTCATCAGGACACCCAAATTACCTCTGCAACTGGGAGAGGTATGAGTCTTTTGTCATCAGTGCTAATTTAAATGTTCGAGACTAAGAGAAACTCACACAGTCAAGTCGAAGGTGATTTTTATCTCTTGTGAATCAGTGTGTTGGTAGAAGGAAAAGGAATATTCTAATGAATTATTCACTACCCCTCTCCCTCCTGGAA
>NW_008690930.1:1693-87182 GCF_000695815.1 Acanthisitta chloris | reverse complement strand
GCTGAACAGGTTGAAAAGAACGCTGTTTTTCAGAAGGACTGAGCCACCCTTCTGCTGAGCACAAGTAATTCAACCTCAGGACATGAATTAAAAGGATAGTGGTAAAACATGGGGGAGAAAAGTTCGTTGCTAGCAGTGCACAACTTAAAGAAAAATAGCAACCAGATGATGATGCAGAATGCAAAAAATGCCTGATAGAAATTCTCACAGCTTCACTAGCCCTGATTTTTTCATCAATAATTGGATGAAAATGCATTGCCTTGTCCTGATGAAGGGCTAAAATCTTTCCAAGGACTCCATTCTTCTGGTAAAACTGATTTTCCCAGTGTCTAACAGAGACCTGACTGCACCACGACTGCTCAGGGACAAGCTGAGGGCAGCAGTGGCTGTGCTGCAGGACAGGAAGGGTGTCATGAGGAGGGGGGACTCTGGAAGCTGAATTCCTGGAGTAGAGACAGGCTGCACAGGCTCAGCCTCTTGTACTGAACTGTCACAGTGATCTAATTACTGGAAGTGAAATGTGTGACATCTGGAGAAGTGCCTGAGCTTCAAAGTGACTTAGACAGCCAGTGAACCATGCCCTGCACCAGCTCACCAGTGCTGCACACACCTACCCACTTGTCAGCCGCTGCCATGCCAGGAAGGAGGAACTGGTTTATCCACTGAGCATCTCAACGGCTGCAAACACAAGTTTGGTCACCGGCCATCAGGCTGGATGCTGCTTTCAGCTGAAAATGTGGTGTATCATGCTTGTAATAAAAAACAACATCTCCTGCAGGTTTTTCCCATGCACTCCAGAGAGGAGGCATTAATTAACGAAGGGCACGCGCTCTGCTGTGACGAGACTGCTGACACCTTCCGTGCAGCCAGGAGCAAGACACTATTAGGATTTCTCAAAGTTACAGGAGATAATTTTCACAGATCTCAGGAAAGTTATTGCACTCACCATGAGGTAACCCTCTTCTAGATCTCATTAGAATGGGTGAAGATGAATTAATCACTTGTCTGAAAGCACTGGTTGCCTAGGGATCGGCGATCATGACCTGATTGCATTCACTGTGGCCAGACAAAAGATGGTTGCAGTTTGGTTCTTCAAAAGGGCTAATTTCCCAAAGTTAAAGAACGTTACCACTGAAATTAATTGGGCTGAAAGGTGTAAAGAGAGAAATGGGAATCCTTTAAGATAACTAATTAGTTGGCCAGAAAGCCACATTTTCACACTTCAGATATAGAAGAGCTCTGGCTAACAGACCTCCTTGGCTCATCTGCAAAGAGAACGCAATTAGAAATAACAAAACAATATATCACACACAGAAAACAGATAGCAACGGGTACAAATGAATAGCTATTTAAAGCACAAGTCAAAGGACAATGGGAAGAACTAGAAATATATTAGAAACAAACACATGTGTAGACTAGATTCAGGCCACTTGCTAGATAGAGATGATAAAACAGCAATAGTGTGGAAAAGGCAAAAAAGGGAATAAACAGTCTGCAGGGAAAAAAGCAGCGAATGGATATATATTACATGCAGCTGAGTCATATAACAGAGTTGTCAGGTGTTGTGTCAACATTTTTTTGGCAGATCTAGCATTAAAACTTCGCAGAGTATGGACAAAAGGAGCCAGAGAAACTGTTTGAAGGGTTAGCTACCAGGGCTATTTGATTACAAAATATTCTCTCCTTTTGCCAGCATTAAAATGATATTTATTTGGCAGAGAACAGTAAAAAATAAACCAATGGCTGGAAACTGAGTCCAAAGTGTGTATTTTCAACTGTGGGGATAATTAACAATTGAGAGAACTAGAGAAAATCAGTGCCACTCTGGAAGACAGCTTTTTGCCACAGACATGTTTTGCTACTTCAGCGCCTGGCCAATACTCACTTGTGATTTAATGCAAATAAAGTTGTTTGGGGGGTGGGGGGCTGGTGAGCAAAGGAAGCCTGCCAGGTTCCACCGAAGTATCATGGAGGAAATAGATTTCTCCAGCAGCAGAGGGAGGGTTGGACTCAATGGTCTTTGAGGTCTTTTCCAACCCAGTTGATTCTATGATTCTATAAGAGTAGGTTGTGATGTTTGTGTGTGTGGAGTGACCTAAGGGTCTTCCTTTGACCACCAGCAGAGATCCTGAAACTGCAGGTTCTGTGAGTACAAAAAGAAAAAACGGCTTTCCCTGAGAAACCCAGAAGCTCAAAGCCAGAGGTACATTGGAAAGGCATGTTTCTTTCAGTAGCACCTAGTGTACTAGACACTGAGACAGGAAATACTCATTTGAGGGAAATAAAAACCATCCCAGATGTAATTTGGCTAATTGTAAAATGCGTCAGGGATCTGGCTGGGGACAGGCCAGTGCCAGTGCTCACCTTGTACCCTCTGAAACCTCAGCCTTTTCCATCATAGACTTGATGATGCCAATACATTTCTGGGTGTTCCTAGCCGGTTGGAGTCAGTTCTTAAAGATTTGGGCTTGGCTGATACCCAGTCTGGTTCAGTACACAAAGCATGCCTACTCCCATTTCTAACCCAACCTGGCAGTAAAAGCATTTCCTCCTCCTTGATGAGGAAACAGGGCACAAACGAACTCCAGCCTTTAAATATTTCTTGTCATCTCCACAAACATATGCATTGATTACCATGATCCATGATGAACTGGAGGGGGTTTACACCCCAGGCATATAAACAGGCTATGACTACCAATCATAGTCCTTCCTGCTCATGAGTTGAGTGGGGATTGAAACAGCAGCTTTACTCTGGGCAGTGCTGTCAGCAACCTGCACCACTCACACAATCCAGAGGCCACAATCTTGAAACAGCCACATCAAAATTAGAAAAAAAACACACCATATATTTACATTTGAGGGGAAGAAGAGGAGACAGTCTGATCCAAATGACATTGATGTTTCTGGGAGCTTTTCTAGTCAATTAAGTTGGAAACAGATAAGGCACAAGAACAAGCCGAGAATGCAAAACGAGAAGTATTCAGCTGAATGAAAGGGGAAACCTGATAAGGAAAGGCAGAGGGTGAAGCATATTAAGTACTCTTCAGAGTGAACAAAATAGGCTGCTAGTTAGCCAATGGGAGGAAGAGAATTTTTTGGTTTGTAATAGTGTTTTGTCATTTTATATTGAAGTATGTTTTTGCATGAAAGAAGCATTATATAGCAAAGTACAAATATATAAAAAATAAAGTGCCTACCACTTCTGAAACAGGAACCCAGCCTAGCAGCGTTATCTCACAAATGACTCAGCAGCAGGACAAGCAACTGCCAGAGTGGGTCCAGTCTGACTGAGGGTCTTGGACACAAAAATGCGACGCATGCCATCAGAAAATGTGCAGAATAGCATTATAAACTTTCTTCTCCTAATTTCTGCAATGTTTAGGAAAGGAAGATGAAAACCTGTCATCTGTTTTGCATGCTTGCAAAGACAGGCTTCTCCTCAGGGTATTATTTACTACAGCCTCTAGCTCTGATTTCTAAAGCAGAAGAAAGTTTCATGCCCTGACATTGAAGCATTGCACAGGTTACAGCTCAGCAGTGGATCAGAATGCTCCATAGCTTCAAAATGCAAAATGTCAACAAAGTTCATAATCTTATCCTATATTGACTTCAATTGAAAAGTTCTTTGCAAATCTATAAGGCCTGATTATTATTAATCATTTATTAAAGCCGCTGCTTTACAGATGGGTTCATGACTCCTAGGAAAAGGAAGACCACATGTACAGAATCTAGTAATCTGATGGTGAATTGCAGTCCTTTGTTCTAATTGCTGGATCATGGTTCCTACTGATGGGTGAAGTATGGTACAGGGCTTTATGTAATCAATGGTCCTGTAATTAGGAAGATATGCAATATCCTGGAAAATAGCTACACAGCTACATCTTCTCTGAAGGTATTTCTCTCAGAGGTGTCACTGAATTTAATTCACATCATCTGAAATCACCCTACACCCAGCCTGAATTTGATCCCATGGATGCCTTCATCTGCAGAGCTTCGGCAGTTACTATCATCGTCAGTCATTGCAGGAGGAGTTACATTCATGCGAGGATGTCAGCACTTGGCTTGTGATAAGATGCAGCAAGGAAGTAAAATGAGGTGCAGTTATTGGCTGTTAATAGCGCTCTTGACAATATATAACTGGTGTGGTTAAATGAAATATGTTCTTTGAGGACAGGCTACTGTCCAGCACTTAATGTAAATGTTTTGAAGTGCTGGTAGTCTGCTCTATAAAATACCCCAAGCCTGCGCAAGGAACGCTAATCCATACTGGCTTTCAAGAGAAAAGAAAACCTTTAAAGACTGCAAAAATTTTATGAGTGTGGGAGGAAAAACTGGATTTCACCAATATTGTTTCCTAGGTGGAGAGTGGTCTGCATTGCCTCCATAGTTTCCCTCAAGTTTCAGACTCTACTGCTCCTTCTCAACTCTGAATCTGTCATCTCAGGTAAATTCATCATCCATCTTATCATGCTAAGCCCAATTTAAAAGGGGTCATCAGAGTGTGCTGATGAATAGGTTTTTTTGTGCAGGGCAGTAATACCTGCCATAACTTCCCTGTTTTGTTGGTGTGAGTGCTATAGTGCATGTATTCTGACACATGTTAATAACGGGTCATGTTTAAACAAGACACACTGGACCTCTAAAAATAGTATGTAGCTGCATATTCTGCATCAAGTTAAGCCCATATGGAACAAGAGATCACAGAGGTGGAACAAGAGATCACAGAGGCCAAAAAATGCATGAAAATAGACATTTGCTCTGGCAGAAGAGGTCTTTTCCCTGAGGACCAATGATCACATCCAAGAATAAGGTTTTATTTCTTCCAGCCCCTTCCAAATTAAATTAGTAAATATGGAGTCAGGCTAGACCACATTGCTAATACAATCAGAGAGCTGCTTTCTCTAGAGTGGGACCACCACTGGTGGAAGGAAGTCATGGGAAGTTTCAAGTTTAGACTGCAAGAATTTGTTTCATAAAAATAAATTTTAAAATGCAAAATTATTCCAACTATTGCAGTTATGCCACAAAACTAATGTTTCTAAAAATGCATGGAATCTGCAGTACTGTCAATAATACGAAGCTGCTTTCCCCAGCTAGGGTAAACTGGGAGGCTTGGAGTGCTATGCTCTTCTGTCTGTTACACAGGCTTCATTGACTGCAGCAATTATTTCTGATTGACACCTAAGTGAATTAGAAACATGCACTGCACATCTTAACTGCACATGAATTATTGCATTGTGCTAAGCAACAAACTTGGAAAACCCTTTTTTCTCCCCATGGGCTGTTGGCTGTTCCTTGAATGGCTTTAGACCATTTAGAACTGAATTGATAAGATCCCATATATGATGTCACATCAGGTGTTGTAATGTGTGACACCTCATCTTGTTTTGCAAGAAAGTGTCATTGAAGTGAATTTTGGCTGTTTATTAAAGTCTGGGTTTTTTACTTTCTGGATATGTGCAACCCCTGAAAATACCTAAAAATGGATGCTGTGGGCAGACAGTCACAGTGCTACCGTTGTGAACACCATGTGCTGTGAATCTCCTGAGTTCAAACACCTAGAGCTTTTTACCTTGGGAACTGAGCACCGTGTCTCTCATATCAGGCCAACTGCATGCCCATAAGCCATGTGGCCCTGTGTCTACACGGGGAGGGCTGTGCCCTGGGCAAAGCATGACAACCCTACCCACGGAAGCCAGGGTGAGACTGTAGCCTCCAGCAGCATCAGGTCTCCACTGCAGAGCAGGGAGGGAGTCTGAGGCCTGAGGGGAGGAACCAGCTCTCCCAGACTGCAGAGTTAACTCAATGTTAACTGAAATGGTGGACCCTCTGGAGTCCATCCCCAGACACAGTATTGCCCCTTCGGGCTGGGAGGGAGCTGCGAGCTTTAATCAGCTGGATGGTGGAGCCCCACCTCTGGCAGTAATCCCAGCATCCAGCCATAGGACACTAATCCCTTCCTTCATGCCATCTGGTAACACTTCCCATCATCCCACACTATTGCACGGGTAACCACAAGGCTAGCTCTCCAGGACAGGCCTTGTGCCATCCTGAGAAACTTCTGCACCCAGGAAGCCTTGGCAGGGTGAAAGGTTCTCACGGCTGGGCAGTGACAAGAGAGCTTGAGGTGGCTTCTGTCCTACCACAGGTATAGCACCAGGTGGTGCCAAGCTCCTCTGCCAGCCCCAACACCGCCCTGTCTGCCCGCACTGCTCCTTGCAGGCAGGGAATATGCTGCGCAGGGGCAGGTGTTGCACTTCTCCTCTGAGCACTTTTGGGTGGCCTTACTGGCTTCTGCTGCCCTGGATCCCTCAGGTCCAGTCTGCTGTCATCTCACGTGTGGAGATCTCACTTAGCAGGAACTCCTTGTCTAGGATCTGAGCTTTGCTCATCTATAGGATATCTTCTGTATTTCCCTTTTTGGTGAAATAAAAGCTATTTGTTATCTCGCCGATTTCTATCTGACCAGTAATTTCTGACAGGCTATAGACAGTTCAGCTGGGCCCTTAGGACATCTGAAACCTTTATGGTGAAGAAAATAAATCAAACACATCTGACTGCCCAGTGAGGACACTTAAAATTAGCCACAATGATTTGATGAAATGCTTTTAAAACAACAGAGGAAAATTTAGCCTATGGGATTTTTTAATTTTTTTTTCAACATACATTCACCAAAAACATTATAATTATTGTGAATCTGGGGGAAAAAACCCACCTAAACCAAAACAAGCCAGTTTCTTTTTAAATGTAGAATTAGAAAGTTGATGCATTTCCTTCTGGTATTTTTAATTAAAGATTCTGATGCTCATTCTGGAATACAGTTTTAATTTAAAAACTGATTCCATTTTAATGATTCCATTTTAAAAGGATTAACTCAAACAAGGTTTATATGGGCCCATAACATAGCTTTAACCTGCAACAAAAGTAAACAGCACATTTCCAACATAAATAATTTTTAAAATTTTACTTGACAAAAATCCCTGAACATTTTCCAAATGCTATCAGGTGAATTACTTTTCCCTCTTCTTCTTGCTTTTTCAATTATGAATCCAAAAAATCAGCTATTCACTGAGCTGTGCTGAACAGGGCAACACGTACTTTGATTTTTTTCCTATATACTTAGCAGAAAGCATGGATTATACAAGGTCCTTTTCTTTTACATAATTCAATTATGAATCCAAAAAATCAGCTATTCACTGAGCTGTGCTGAACAGGGCAACACGTACTTTGATTTTTTTCCTATATACTTAGCAGAAAGCATGGATTATACAAGGTCCTTTTCCCTAATTTTACATAATCCTCACTCACGCACAGTCTCCACTGTTTCTATGGGATGTTAGGCTGCATTAGGAAAGTAGGAGTCTGCACAGCAAGACAAGTGGCTGAAGGAAGCTTTTGAAACTGAAAATGCTGACAGTGTTCTGGACCATTTTCAGACCTTCTTTCACAATGTGTCTGTGAAGCCATCATCTCACAAAGAGGTTTTTGTGGTTTATACCTAGAGGTGCCACTCAAATCAGTGATGCTACCCAGGGAGAAGTTGAGATGTTTTCAAAATGACATAGATGGGTATTTTAATATGACCTACATATAAAAGAGGAACTAAATGATAGAAGTGTCATGCTGAGAGGCTTTGTTCAAATGGAGTTTTCTCTCTTTAGGGAGAAATGTGTAATGTATCGATTTCTTTAAGGTTATATGATAGTTCAGTTTGGGGAAACATGACAACTAATTTTGGTTTCTAAATCAAATTTCTGTCCTTGTGACTTCAGCTCCATGGATCTGTGTCTGAATAGCAGGCCCCAACACTCTGTACAACCCAAATGGAAATATATTCAAAGCTGACAGTTCCTGCTAGTTTACAGCCACAGGCTTGTCAGATTGAACTTGAAATCTGACCCGAGCACACTCAAAATTCATCCCAAGTTCTCCTAATGCTGCCTGATGAATTTTGCCTGGCAGCAGTTTTTTATTACAAGGGGATTTCTTGAAGTATGAGAAGTAGCTCCAAGTCATCTCAATAACAGTAATTATTTCAATGTTTCCTCGTTGCTAGATAGAACCCAGACCCTTGGAACGGTGCAAAAAATTAGTAATTTTGTGTCCATTCAGCATGAGAATGCTTTAGATTTGTCACAGAAAAGAGCATTGTGTAAAATGTGTTTAAGATTCAATGAAACATTTTGTTCAGCCCAAAACAAAATGTTTTGTTTCATGCAGGGAAGTTTTCATTTTTGCAAAACGAATGTAGGTCAATGCTCTTTAGCAAATCTTGTTTCAAAAGATAACAGAATAACTTCCCTTACTTTCCCAAAACTTTTCCTGGGAGGAGGAGGTGTGTGTGGGGTGTGAAACTTCAACAAATTTGACTTCATTTGTAGATAGTTTCTTTTCATCTGAAGCTGTTTATTTTTTAGGTGAATAAACATTTCTACCAAACTGTTTCAGTCAGCTCTATTTGGAGTCAATATGTGGTGTAAGCATTCATCATTCTGCCAATTGCAATGAAGTCCTGTGACTGGTTGCCCTGTGGGGTTAACCTGGGCTGTCGATGATGTGTGTGGCAGACGTGCCAGAGGACTGCTAATTGCCTGATTAAAGCTGTTTCCATGATGTTTGGGTTGAAATGAATGATCAGGTCTGAAATGCTTGTGGTGTAAGGAAAGAAGAGCAAGTTCTTTTGCGGCTTCCTCATATCCACCTCATGGACTCATTCCACAGAGGCTGATAGGGGAATGAGTATCTAAAGAATGAAGGATGACTGCAGGCTTTGCTATTTTTGTTTTGCTTAGAATGGACTAGACCTTATTGCAGGCTAAAACATTGGCTATGAGGAGCTCACTGTGTCAAGGTCAGAAGAAAACAACCACATGAGATTTTGCTGTCAGGTTTATAAAGTATCGGTAGCACTTCTTGCATGTTATTTAAACAGCAAACTACCTTGTTAGCAGATAAATTTAGGAAGGCACCTCTCATGTGGAAGAACTACAGAAGAAAATACAAATCTGCCCTCCTTTCAAGGGGCTTTTGAAACCATTTCAGCCCAAGCAGCTGCACTTTGGTGGGGAGTGAGGCCAGAGTGTCATAGACCACACCTCTCCTTGGGGCGGAACAGCTTGAGGCAGCTGAGCAGGAGTCAGCCCATGGCTGGTGAGCAAGTGCCCACCAAAGCCACACAATATGAAAATGTCCCCTCTCTCAGACATATCACCAAGGATCTTCAGTTTCACCCCATTACATCGAGACAAGCTAAGCTAGGCAGCTGGTGCAAAGCAACACTTGTTAGGCTTTATTTTCTGATTTTGCCAACAGTAATATGCCAACAATGTAAATACATTTATTTTCATATAAAAATAATACTGATGTTCAAAAGAACCAGATAAAACTTTCTCAAAGGTTCATAGTAAACAGCATTTATACCTTTTTTCAGATGATTCATTAAGCACAGTTTCTGTAGCTTTTTTAACATCCTGCAAGTCTCTGAGGTTGACAAGTGAAAGGGATAAAAAACAATTCTAACGGAATCTATTCTTGTCTTCCTCTAATGGCTTATAGATCTTGCTATTTCCATAAATGCTCTTTGAAGGGAAACTGTGTGGGATTTTAATGGCTTTTCGAGTTCATGTGGGTGTCACTTGCTTTGATGTATGCCAGATACAAAACAACAGTACGTCTGAAGGCAACAATCAATGGGATTTAAGGTGAATGGCAAGTACCATGTTTAGGAATACACTTATCTTGGGGTTATTGCATCCTGAACATAGGAGTAGCACTGAGCTACCACTCTTTTATATGTAGGCAAGAGTCTCTTTATTGCATTTTAGTGGGCATACTAAAGATGTATTGCACTTTTATAAGTAATATTTTTTCCTATTGATGACATGTTAATTACTACCTCAAGTTTAAAAGGAGTGCTTGGGGACAGTGATCAAATCTAACTTAAAGCCAGATTTCTACGTGTCTTTTGACATGAAAAAGTCATCTGGAGTTATCTGGCCAAGGAACAGAATAGATCTAGCAGTGTTTACTGTTGCAATATTCAAAATAAACCTGAGTTGTAACACATATGGGAGAAGCTCTAAGGCAAAATGATATTGAGAATGGTTACTGAAGAATATTCTGTAAGAAAATAATTAGATTAAGGTTTCTCTTTCAATCTGCTTTCTGGTCTGAGGGATTTTAGCTCTTACTTGCAGCCTGTCCCTTTGCAGTACGTCACCAGTAACCCCAGCCCAGCTGTACCCACTGCTCCACTGGGCACCAGTGCTCCATATATTCTCTTTTTCCAGACTAGGTCTGTCCACGAGTATTTACATCTCCATATAAAATATATCTGTTATTTAAACCTATTTTATCCTAGGCTTATTATTTAATTATTTCATATGGTCTACAGAGAGCTGGATTTTTCAGCTCCCTGACACAGAAGGTGAAACTTTGGGAAAAATACTTGCTAAAGCTACTGTTTTTGTTGAAACATATCCTCCCCTATTAGGTTTCCATGTATCAGGAACATCCAGACTCTGGCTGACAGACTCAGTACTTTCAAACTATCCTGCAGCGGTTTTGTCTTTAACAAGGGGTTAGATGTAACTAGATCAGGGGGTATGTGTCCCTCATAGGACAAATGGGAAAAAAAGGAGGAGTAATGTTTTCAGCTGAATGTGCATATCCAGGCTAGACTTTAAAGGTGGGTGCAAGTAGCCACTGAGAAAGCAGTTGTTGTGGCCACAAACAGCAAATTGTCAAATTCATTGTTGTGATTACCTACTAAATATAATTCCTTTACAGATGTAACAAATGGAGAAATCTATACAGACTGGTGAGCAGAAGTGTAAAATGCCAGCTTACATCAAATCAGCCAAAAGGAGGCTTTGCTACCTGTGTTGGAAGGGAAATGTGTTTTATTGCTCTTGGACAAGAATCAATATATGTTTTTTTTCACATGAGTTTTCTGGTTGTAAGTGGTATACTGAGAAGTGCAATATCTGTATTTGGTTTGGGGCTACCTACAGAGACATTCTTGAAATTCACTTTTATTAGCAAATGATTTGATTATTTAATCCTCACAGACTCTTGCAAAAAAGAGAACACTAATGTCTTTGCATAGAGGAGAAATTGCCACATTTTGTGCAAGTGGCTCAGCTGTTACTGTGTCCATTGAAGGACAGCTAACTGGGAGAATTAACTAAATTTGGACTGTGATTTATGACTTCTGACAACAGCCCTAAACAAAGCTGACATGGCATATGATCAGGCTGAACTCATTGATCCATTAGTAACCCAGAACTCTAGACCCTGGGAAAAATGTTGATTACATGAAGAGGGCACTAAAAGGTAGCCAGGTGATTGCATCAGTGCTGACATCCATTCCAAGAGATCCTAAGAAAAGGTGAACTTTGCCATCTTTACTGAATAGCTTTTTATGCAGGTAGCACTCAATGCATCTTCCTCCTGTTTATCTGTTATAATAGATGCATTCCTGATTTTCATGAGGTTCTGTACTGCCTGCCTGAATTTCAGTACCTGAAACAATTACTGGTCCTTCTTCTCTGCCAGAGCTGGGAATTGAATACTGCCAGGAAAAATCAGCTTCAAATTTTTATTTCCATTTCTTTTACTATCCTTGCCATTTAGCTCATTCAAAGTTTAATTATGCCATGGTGCTACAGGCTAGAGGAGTGAAGAGCAGTGTAATTGTGAACAGGTGATGGGCAGAAAACCCTTACAGGAAACAAATATCATGCTTTCTGTCTGCATTTTGTGACAGTTTTTCTGCTTCTGACCTTGGAGTATGCAGGTTGCTTTTCCCATGCATACAGCAGCATATGTCCAAAGACTCTGCAGGTGCTGAGCTTTGGGCGAGCTGCTTCAGTAGCTCAGATTGCTGGAGCACTGGAGAAAAGATGCAGGGTGAGGCCAGGCACGACAAGGCCTGTTCTCATGTGGTATGACACAAATCCATTGCACAGGCCCAAACCTGTGTGGCTTTGACATCGAGCTTCAGCTGGGAGACAGTAGACGTCCTGTGAAGAGGCATGAGAAAGAAGGAGTGAGCACTAGCTGTCCTGTTAAGAAGAGCATGGAGATGTCATTAGGAGTGTGTGTGTGTGTGTCCCCCCCCGGTTATTAAAGCAAAATTTCCAAGAGTCAGCTCTGGGACCGTGATGGGCTGGGACAGAGTTTAGAAAGAGGGTGACCAGTTACTACACTGCAGCAAGATGCCTGCAGACATCACCTGTCTCTGAAGAGTGCTGTTCACCTGAGACAGCAAAGTTCCTGAGCTGGACCTGGCAAGTCAACATTGTACCAAAGAACTCCAGGTTACTTTTGTCCCTGGATCCTCATGGCTGCAGGGAATAAGGGAATTGAAGCCTCTTGTCCTCTTTCCTCAGCATCTGCAATACCCACTTGAGGCTGACACCCAAACTGGAAGAGGGCTGAGCAAATCTGAGCAGCCCCTGGGGAGAGCACATTGCATTTCCCATTCATATATACGTTAGAGATGCACATTGGCTGGGACAACATCATTATTGAGGAAGAGTCTTTTTTGGTCCTTACTAATGCTTTGTCCATAAGCAACTGTTGGCAAAGTTTCCACCTTTTCATTTCCATGACATCCCACCCATACTTGGGGACTTGCAAGAAGACTCTTGAGATGAATGGTACAGATGGCCAGAAGGACCTATACCTGAGAAGAGAGGTGCTGGTCAAGCCCTACTGCCAGTTGTTGTCCCTTCCTCCTGCTGTCTCTGCGTCAGGACCTGGCTGCAGCAGCAAGACCTGCACATGTGCTCTCCCAACACAAGCATATCCATTTTGTATCAGAGACAAAACGTCAATTGTAGTATAAAAGTATGTTGCCACTGTCAGTCACTGCAGCAAAGTTTAACTGATGAGCTGAGAGGGGAAAGGCTCCACCTTCTGCAGTTGCAGGTGGGCTTAGTGTAGGCCACAGACAGATCTGTGTTAGTTGCTGCAATGATACTTCATGTTGCAATGGGTCTGAAGTAGCTCTGACAAAGATCCTGCGCAACAACAGCTCCTCCGCAGGTGTTTGCTGCTGCAGACCCATGTGCAGCATCAATCCCTGGTGCCAGCCACTGTATGGAAGCATAGCTTTGTGAGAAGCTCTGTGGTGCATGGAGTCAGCATGAATTACTGACATGCTCCACAAACTGACGTGGAGATGGGTGGCATATATTAGAAGATCTAGAATAGACACTAAAGTAATTCCCTAATGTACAAGTTTCCTAGCCCGTAATCTAGGCAGGCCTCAGGTATTCTGCTGTCACCTCTTGTTCTCTGCTCCACTTCCCCCTCCTGGAGGCAACCTGAAGCCTCCAAAGCCCTGCACTGGAGTGAGGTGGAGCATCGCCCACATGGTGATGCTGCACCTTTTGCTCCCTTACTCTTATCCCCACATCCCACAGCATTGTTTGTGCCTCTCAGCACTTCTTCTTTAATGAAAGGCAGCACTCTGAGCCCAGGCTCAAGGAATAGGAAATTGTGACAAACAGAGAAGAATCCCATTTATTGTGCTTCTCCCCTCAGTATGAGTGAGGTGTGGAGGAGTACAGTGAAGTGTTTTCCCCAGCCACATCCAGCAAAGATTCCCATCACCTCTGTGCTCCCCATCCAAGCGGGAAGAGCATGTTTCAAGGGTGCTGTGAGATTATGGGAAAGAGAAAATCACATGGAATGGTTCTGCAGCCAATGATTTTAGATTAAATAAATGAGATGTGTCATTGCAGGTGCTGGAAGTGATCCAGGCTCACATGGATCTGGACTGTGAAACTGGGGCAGGGGCACTTGGTTCAAACATTTCAGGGATGGTCCTGTTGCACCTGCGGTGGTGCTGCTGAGGAGTGGTGGATCTGCCGGCAAAACCTGGAGCTGGGACTGATTGGAGGGGCAGAGAATGAGGCTTTTTTGAATGAGATGGGTTTGCTGATGACCAGGGGTGGAAACTGAGCAGCAGTTCATTCTTTCCTTCCTCTCTTGCTGCCAAAGGCAGACACCAAGCTCCTCTGGGGAGCTGTAAATGAGTATAATTCAATACAGAGCCCAAAGTGAGCAGCAGCACATTTGGCTTAAAGCTATTCCCATTACAGACAGAGGCAGGCATCTGGGATGGACAGACAGATGATCTGATCTTGTGTGGAAATCTCATTGTGCCCAAGACACCATGCTTCACTTCACTGTAATAAAGAGTAATTTGATCAAATATTTTTGCACATGATTCTTCTGTTAAAATAATTATTCAGAGCGTGCCAGCTGCAGGAGTCCTTGCACCTCTTCCTCTGCAGCAGCTGGGACTGGCTTCTCACACTCTTCATCTGGGCACTGGAGAGACTCCTTCACTGGCAACTGCTATGTTTGTGCAACAAGTAATAGAAGAGAGAAATGCTCTCTTATTTTTCAAGGTGCACATGAGTTAATTTAGGTCAAAAATTTAAAACAGAGGATATGCAAATACAAGAAACCTGAAAATGGTTTTTCCACCTGCTCTTGTTCACTCTGAGCAGAATTCCCTCTGCTCGTTTTATATTTAAACTCTGGGTTAAATTAAACATATGCAAACCAGCAAGTGAGGTGCAGCTACCACTCCATACTCTTCCCCAACAGTTTCATGAGGGGATGACAAATCTCTGCCTCATTTAAAAATCACCATAAACACTTGCAATATTGCAAATGGATCTGATTGGTTTTTGCAATGGATAATAATACACTACAACACATCCATTTTGCAAAGGTGTAGAGTTTGCTCTCACTGCTGTAGCATGCTTCTTAAATTAAGGTTTAAGTTTTTGCCCCCAGCCTTTCCTTCACACACCCAAAGAAGGGTGTCCTATGGTGCAGAGTGATCATTCCTAATTGCATGTTGATAGTCAAGCAGCACAAAATGTACTGCATCCCTGCTCCTGCAGCTAGTCTCTATGAAACAAAAAGATCGAGTTGCTTATCTTGGAGAAGCTTGCTCTTTTTCCCAGAGAGAAAATAATTTATGGTTTAACTGGTCTGAGCACTAAATCCAAGTAACAAGGATCCAGCCAGAGATTCCTATTAAAGCGTTAGTATCCATCATAATTGGCTGATGGGGTGTTTTGAAACTTATTAATCATCATGCTGGCAGCAAGCAAATTAGAAACTCTGTGTTCTGCCGCTGACTTCCCATTTCACTGAGCGAGTTAAATGCAAAGCATGTGTTACTGGCATCAGCGATTTCAAAAGTGGGTGTTTCTCTGGATGTAAATGGTACTTAATAATGTTCCACCTTTGACTGAAACTAGGGCACGCCCTGCCATGAGGTTCTCATCATCTAATTACAGTTACTCAATCTGAACTCAGCGGTATCATGCAATTTGGGCTGGGTCTACCTGCCAGATTAACTCTTCATCTTGTCTCAACAAAAGAGCCATACCTCAGGAAAGCAGAGTCACCTGCCAGGGCACTGGGATGGGATGGGGTGAGCTGTCCATGCCTCCTGCCCTGTGACTGCTGCCCTCTCAGCCATGCCTCTGTTTTCCCACCCACGACAGTTATTGTGAAGAAAGGGGAGTCAGTTGCTTGCAGGAGCTCTGCATTTTACGTAGACCCAATGGGAGCAGTGCTATAGGGCTGATGTACACTTGAAACCAGTGGCTGCAGCAATAGCCCTTGAGCATCATATCTTGGGCTTATCCACAGAAGCAAAACCAAATGAGATAAAAACCTCTTTCCAGCTCTAGCAGGACATTTTGTATAGATAAGGGAGCAGTCTGTGCTCCAGGCCTGCTCTGGCCATAGTCTCTCAGCAGCTAGCTCTCTATTCAAATAAATAACATTCCCCAGAGACCATTTTTGAACTCTGAGGCCAGTTGAGGTGTCACAGTTTGTTTCTTGCACTGCTAAATTTTCTCAGTTCCCAAAAGAGGGTGGATCATCTCTGACTTATGTTCTCCCCTGCTGCTGCCTGGTGGGGACTAGCCATCACGGACAAAAGTTATGTCAGTTAGTATGCTCAAAATGTGATGGTGTGCACACTCAGAGGCCAGAACCAGTGCTCATGCCCTACCTGTGCCTTGTTTCCTGTTGCAGATGCAGCCAGTGGTGCCAGATGTGGCTGACAGATGTGGCTGGGTTCTTTAACATCCTCAGTATTCACACAGCTGTGGTGATGCTTTCCCAGGGATGAGTATGTAAAGGAGGTGAAGGCAGAGGCACTGTCCTCTCCTGTGGTGTGGGATGAGACTCCGATACTCAGCTTCACTTCATTTTGCTTTTGCAACCGTAACCTGCATCTGTCTCGGGTGAAGCTATGGAGAGGTACAGACACGGCTCTTCTCAGCTCCACCCCCAAATATTCAAGATGTGCTTTGGGCACACTGCTCTGACCTGCATTCCCACCCTCGGACAAGGGAAAAAAATGTTCCTAATCCACCTACTCCCACACATGCTGCTAACGGTTCTTTGAGAAAATCCTGCTCTTCCTCTCAAGGTTTGGGTTTTTTTACCAGCAGTTTGGGATGCCAGAGAGGAGAGAAAAGCCCAAATGAGAACAGTGTGTGTCTCATAACCATAGATGACATATTAACTGATAAGGCTCTCTGCTCTGGTCTTCATCTTATATTTCAGCTGTTATTTATGAAGTTAATGAAAACCGCCATGCACACAGTTAACAGGCAGGTTCTCCAGAGACTCTCTTCCCTCTTAATGGTTCTTGGTGAGTAAATGCCTTGTCACTGAAAGTCCCCATGCCCTGGCACATGGGAGGAGAGGGTCCTGCTTGCCATGTGCAGCAGTGCTGCTGGACATATATGAAATAAGGCAACATACAGAAAGCTTATCTCCCCCACCTCTCAGTTCCTAACCCCTAGGGAGGGAAAGATCTTGACAGAAAGGTGCAAGCCTGGAGTGCTCTCCCTCTTGGATCATTTCAGTTTTAGCCACATTATCACCACAATAAGGCTTCATAATTACATCATGCATTTTCATCTCTATATTTCAGCTGAAGTTATGAATGTTTAATTACACAAGTCTCATAAATACCTTTTGGGGCAGGTCAGTATTCAGATGATATCTATTTTCATCAGGCTGTTGCAAGGACATAATCTCAGGGAAAAATCAGCGCTGCAGAGCCGTGCAGGCGTAGCCCCAGGAAAGCCAAAGCAGTCTGGTCTGTGCACAGCCACATCAGCCCTGAAATGGCGTAACTGCCTGTCCATTGCAGAGGGTAGTATGCACCTCTCAAAGTGTCATACTCAAAGCAGGGGCCAAACTCTGCCTCCCTTGTGAAACACCTCAGCTGCCACCCCAACTTTACCAAATGCTGCCTGGTGCTGGCAGGATTCCCAAACTGCAATGCCATGCAAGAGATCTGCCAAGCCTGCTGTGCCTCTGAGGCTCATTGGTGTGCATTGGCCAAGTATAATACAGAAGGTACCTCTCCTGCAGGACTAAGTCCCCCATGTTAAACAGCAAACCATCCATCAGCCTTTAACTTTTCACTCATGCACTCATTTGCAGCAATGTTCAGGCCCTTATGACAAAGGACTGTCACTGTTGTCACTTTTGTCTCTTGTTTTTCACCTTGAATAGCTCAAAAGGGGTCATTGCTATCCTCATTTCCACTGCTGAGGAAGGTACCATAACTTTGCCCCAAAAAAATCCTTTGCTTGACATACACTGTGTCAACACTGGAGCAGAGTGGAGTGTCAGATAGCAGGTCTGCATTAGAATGGCTAAGGAAGATAGAAAGGCTGTGAGCTTTTTTTAATTTATTTTTCCTGCAAGTTCGTATGTATTATGAGAAAGGAGGGCTCATGTCAAATACTTGTTGGCATTTTTAATATGAAAGAACTAATGAGCCCATCTTGTCATCTGGTATGCATTGCGCAGTGAGTGAAGAGTCAGCTTGCTCATTACACTGATCACTAGGGTGTAAAGGGCTCAAAGGAGCTGACAGGATTGCCTTGTCTTCCTAGGCACAAGCAGAACTGTATTGGTGGGCACTGCAGAAGTGCCCAGGGCTTTATTTAAACCAGGACTGTATTGCATCCATTTCAGCAAAGACCCAGCTGCACCAGGTAGGCACTTGGCCAAAGGCATTTTTATTAACATATGATGAAAGTTGATCTCTGATGCCTCTTGACCCCTAGCCATGGGCTGGCAACTGTAACACTGGGAGAAACCTGCTGCAAAGAAACTGGAAACTTGCAGTGGAAGAGAAGAATTTTACTTATACAGGTAAAGATAGAATGCAATGAGCACAGAGCAATGAGATAGACCTAATGACATGCAGAAATCATGGGCAACAGTGACACAGAAGTCATTAATTGTGCAATTATGTGGATAACAAGCCATAGTGACAAAAAATTCATTTTCAAAGCTGACGATTTATGATACAGGATGTGCATAGATGGGCAGCCTATTTGGAAAGAAATCCTACCTGACAAAATTCAGAGACTGTTTCAATGAAGATCTCAGGGCATCTGCAGCTATACCCCAATGTGAGCCAGAACCTCCCCTGTAATATTTTTTTCTTATCTCATTGCTAATACAAAATCATTTTAATGTCTCTGTAAAGTTCTGCTGCTTTTAATTTCAAATACTCTACAGCTGTAAAGGTATTCAGTATGACTGTTCATATTAAATAACTTTGAACCATACAAAGGTTTATTATCCTGTATGAGCTGACAAATTCATCTATGGGCCACTTGTGGTAAAGCAATCTTGCTAAACACTGCCCACAGAAAACCTGGAGTTTACTTCTTAATTTTCTCATTTCCAGTACTTTTGTGGTCCCCTTATTTCCTATATCATAACCAAATCTAAGGTGGGAAAATATTGTCTATATATTTATTCCAGTTTTGCTAAACCACAGTTTACATACAACTTCTGAATCCATCTTTAATCATCTTTAGTAAACAGGTATCTTAACTGGCTTAATCTGCCTTATGTGCTTAATATTCTATAGACTACTGGAACAGCTAAGATTAAATCACATATTCACGAAAGATCAGAAAACATTTCCTTGCTAGAATTTAAACCACTAGTAGGAGCAGAGTCAGAGCTGGGCTCCTGGCAGCAGCACCATTGTGCAGACTAACTGGGAGGTACTGGCTGTGCTCTGCACTCTGAGAAAGCAATCTCAAGCAGTCATGCCCCACTGCCAGCTGCCTTTTCAACAACAGGAGGCCTCACAGGCAGCTGGCTGATTGCCTGGGGGGACATGCCTGAAGGTGCCTTGCTCTGGTAGGCACTTATGTCAAGGGTGCCTTGGGATCCTAAGGGCCTCCTGCAGCCCAGGCCAACATTTTTGCCACTGTACTGGCAGTTTTCAGACCTGCTACCACGCCCAAATATTTTGTTCTTTCCAAACCCACCTCTGAATGTGTTATTCTTCACACAAACACATGGTAATAATCAAGCCCAGGAAATGCAGCAGGAAGCATTTGTGCTGACATCCCACTCTCTCTTTTCCCAGTGCATGAAAACAGCATTTCTAAGATCTCCCCTTATACCATATCTTTCAACATGAACATACACATTTTAAGAAGGAAGGTAAACCCCATGCAACATGTTTTGTAGCTAGTGTCTTCTCAGATACTCCTATGCTAGGGCATCTATGTCATGTCTCTGTTAGATTGTAGTGCACGGCTGTGAGTGGCTCTGCAGGCCTAAACCACTGGTGCTGGGCATCCAGTGATCACATTAGACATCCTGATGCCTTTACATTGCATTAGGCAGGGTCTAGTGTAGTCATTAGCTGTGGGAGTCCATCTTACTGCTTAGTTTCATCTGAAAGGGGTCTCATGTGCCCTGAGACCTACCTGCAATGTAAACCAAAGGGCAGGCAGTGGCTAGGATTGGGAGATTTGCTTCAAAAGCACATGCCTGACCCAGATTACAATATTTAGGAGGATGCATCCGTAGATTTAGGCTAAAGTTAACATGTAAACCATGTCTGGATCTAAGCCTAGACCTAGGCACACCTCCAATTTTAGTGCTGAAAAGCCAGGAGCAAGAGGAAGGCATCAGAAACTGCCTGACAAGTGTTTTTAGAGTGCTCATGAAATTTACTGAAATGTACTGAAAAATGCTCCTCAGGACCTTTTTAATAATTTTAGCAAAAAATACCAGCTTTATTCCTCCTTGTGGACCTACTAGATAGCCTTGCTACCTGCTCCCTTCAGTATGAATAGCTGGGCTCTGAGATCAGTTCAAATACTTTGTGGAGCTAGCCCTAGACCTGTTTTTAGTGGGCAGAGAGGTTCAGTCAGAACTCCCTGTGTGACTGTCATGTGCACTCTTCCAGCTTTTTCGCTTTCCATCAGAATATGGTGCAACAACAGACTTTTTGCCTCCCCAGTATTTCTGTTACTGTCCTTTGCCTGGATCTTAGCTATGAATGTGAAATTGAATCTGCCTCATCTAAACTCTACTCCTATACATTTTAAGTACACTTCAAAGTTCATTAATGAGTCTCAGTAGCCTTAATAAGCCCAGACTGTACCATAATTACAAATGTCTAAATCACTCACTCTGAGTAGTTCCGATCCTTGCATTCAAGTGCAGACACTCAAAGGCACACTGCTGCATAGAGATGCAACCACACACATTCATACTCATTTCTAGGGCTGCTCTCAGAGTACTAATGGACAGAATGAACTCTGAGCCATGAAGCTGTTTTAGTGGAAACACAGATGAAATCATTTTTTCACCTCCAGGTCACCAGTGTGATTCCGTCAGAAAACAGCACTGCTGACTGAAAGTTTTCAGTTGGACACTGAGAGCTTAAGAAACCTCATGATCTCAGCACAGCTGTTAATAGAAAGCAAACCTAGCACTAACTCATGTCACTTTTGGCAGCCACAGCAGAAAGGCCAAACTCCCAAATCAGCATGGGGGCTGCACGGCTCTTTTAGCCCAGAGGTAGCTCCATGGTGGGCAGTGCATTATCCTCGCAGGGTGGAGATTGGAAAAACTTGTATGGCGACCCTTTGGACTATTCCTGTCCCTGGGTTAAGAGGAGGTCACTTTTCATCTTGTTCCATAGGCTCTCTATTTATAGAAAAGGAAAAATACAGGAAAAAGTGGCCAAAAGAGTCACTTGCAACTTCTAGTGCATGTAATAGAACAAACCAAATTCTGAAATAAGGGTTTGAACCTCCTGGGGCTGGTGCTGAAACGTACTCATTTCATTCAATCTGTGCTTGGGTAGAAATCCTCAGGGACCTGACTAGGAACTGCATCTCTGCAATAGCTAAGGACTTACAAAAGTCTTGAAAGTTTTGACCCTTCACAGCAATGTTTGCCTTCACATTTCACTGGAAAGGTGCCTTCTCTCATTCATTTTGCTGATGTGCAAAAAATATTCCTCTTATTTGAACTTATCCATCCACACTCTTTTGCCTGAAAATCGGGGCAAAATTAAATGACCATTCCTCTGCTTACCAGCCTTTTGCAGGATGTAAAGCTACTAATTTGTAATGAGGCTGCAGGCATGAGGAGCATGAATTTGTAATTCTGGCATCTCCAAGAAACTGCTCAAGGTGTAGGTGCCACCAGTTTTCTTCAGCTGGCCAAACGTAAAGGTGAAATCAAATGTGACAACTTTCCCTGTCAAGGATAGGAAGGTAAGGCTTAGAAAGATGCATTATTCAACAGGCAGTTTATCTTCATGCCACATTCAGATCCATCTGGGCACCTAGTTACCACAAAGCTGACAAAAATAATGGCACTGGAAGGGGGAAGAAAGGAGCCTGTGAAGAAGCCAGTGAGAAGGACTGGAAGTGCTAAATCTGCAGAGTTAGGGAGTAGGATGGGAATCAAGGTCTGTAAGAACTCAAGAAATTTTTGAGCACTAAAATGAAGGACTGATCTCTTACAGATGTGCAGCGCAAGGCTGGTCATACCCTTGGGTAGCTAACATGCAAACCACTGAATTACTTTGTTTCCACAACATCTGAAAGAAATTTTTCAGCACTTGTAAGAGCCCCTTCTAAAGTGTAGTCACTGATAGCTAATAGGGAGTGAGCTCACACTGCAGCTTTGATTCCAGCCTCATCTTTTTCCCCAAAGTCAGTTTCCATAAAACCTGTAAAACTTAATATTTTAATCTGTTAAATGTTGCTGAAACTGTCTAATAAGTTGAAAAGTCTGTAGGGACATGCACACATACACATAAAAGAATGTACAACCTAAGCCTTGTTCGCAAAAGAAAATGAGGTTAAAAAAACTTCAGGATGTGAAAATGAAAAGTCTAAGTCATGAAGCACTAAGGTATTTGGTTTCCCTGTTGGGACATGGGATTTGAGACATCTTGGTCATGTCCTGAGCTGTGCCAGCTCTTTGGTTGTTTTATTCCTTGGCCCAGCACAGCTCTCACTCAGAAAGCAGTTCCCATCATGTGTCTAATAATATGTGCAGCTGAATTTATTTAGCCTTCATACCTTAAAGTAAGGTTTTTACATCTTAAGAGAGGGAAGGACTTTGTGTGTAAAGCTCTAGAGTGAAGTGGTTGCTTAATGGCTAACCTGTTTGATCAATGTGAGTTGTACTATGAGCACACTGTTTGGAAAACTCTGATGGAGGCAATGCTGCAAACAGCTCCCAAAAGGCTGGGCTTTCATGTGGGCTAAGCCCTCTGGAAGAGGGAGGGGTTGGTATTCATGGGTAAGCCTGTAATGAATGTGCCTCTCTGATGCTGGCCTTGTTGAAAGCCAATTCAGACGATGAATAATTTTTGTCCAAGTGAATGGCAATGTAATTGCTTCCTGAGGAAAAGTGTCAGTGTGGGTGTTGGAAAGGGTGGAGGTGATGATCTCTAACAGGACAAGTAAATGGTAGTTCTGCCCTGTTGTCCAATCTGGCAAGCTTGCAATGAAGTTGAGGAAGTGATTGGGCTGGTTGTCATTCTGAAGCTTCCCAACAGGTAGAGACAATATATTAAACTAAGTAGGTTATCTTCAAATGTGGTGGTTAGCCTCCAGTGCTCAGGCCCCTGGAGCCGCAGAAATGTTGGGAGGTAGCAAGATGAGGGGAAGAAGTGCATGACATCTTAGTGCAACCAATTTTGTAGGATTTATGCAGCTTTGCCTGTTCATCAACCCAATAGATACAACAGTGTTGACTGACTCATCTAAGAGAAGCGTTAGCAATAAGTGGCAGGCAAAGCAGTAACACTATCCTATAACTGGGTGCATTTTTGTCCATGCAGTGCCTTGGTGACCACAGGCAGCCAGAACAAGTCACTAGGATGCTTTCTTTATTGTGTTTTGGTGTTGACTCAGACTGGAGAAATTAAAGTCATATAGTAGCAGCCTTACACTTGAATATGCCTTCCTTTCTTATTCATCAGGACAAATGGGGCACAAGTTCTAAAGGATTATTCGTGGTTGCTTTTCTCAGAAAACTTGCACTTCCAACCCAATACTACTTCCTACTACACCTCCTTCCCAACATTCTTTGTACTCTCTAACACATCTTGATCATTTTAAAAGCATATTCAAGCCGTGACAAGATGAAGGAAAGGAGTTCAAGTGGCCACCCATAGGAAGAGTACTGTACTTTAGGGAAATCACATGCAATGCTGGGTTTGTGTTTTGGGGTTTTGTTTTTTGCTTCCTCCATAGGTGACTGTCAAGGGCAAAAAGAAGACATTTTCCCTGCAATGAGATGTTTCACTGCTCCACCATCCTGATTGGGTTTCATTAATCTCCTTTGCTGTCAGTCCATTCTGGGCTTTAGTGCTTCTTGCTGCCTGTCAGGAAATCCTTCAAATACTGTGACACAGGCATTGATGATGCCTGAAGTACCTCTTAACAACCTGAAGAAGGGTAAACTCACATGGGAAAAGAAAATAGGTAGTGACTGAATCTCCACTGGGGTCTTTTCTCACCTACAATTGAAGAAATTGGATCCTAATGAGAGATCTTTGCCTAGCAATTCAGGATAAGCTGAAGGAGAACCCAAGGCCTCTGTATGCTTTGCTGGTGGCTTTCATATAAATCACTAGATCAGCCTCTATAAAAGCATTATGCTTCCCTTTGCCTCCTGTAAACATCATGCCTTAGAGCTGCACTCTGGAAGAGCATGCACCTTGTTCATGCCAGCAAAGCTCTGGCCTTAACTTTCACAGACATACAGGGATATATATTGTGCTTTCAGACAGGGAAACACACTCCTGGCCTCAGGCACCCAGGAGTACAAAACTGCTGACAGGTTGACTCAGCCTACAAGGTTCTCAACCAAAAAGTCCAGCTGGGCCCAGCATATATGATCCAGTGTGTAAGATACCTGCCTGTGGTGACAGTATTTCTTTTGTACTGTTTTCTTCACTGCCAGTTTGCAAAAAATCTGGTAAAAAGACCTCAAGCAGTGTCCAGCTCATACAAGGTCTGGCAGCTCCAATAACCATGCTCACTCTTGCAATTCACATGCAAAAAGTCTGTCTGTGCATATCATACAGTCATTTCCACTGCAGCCATGGGAGAATAAAGTCTCTGCCATGTTAGCCTGCTGGTGTTTGACAGACACCTTGCACTGAAGTATGTGTTGGACAATGCTGCGTGATAGAACTAAGAAACTTGGAAGATATTTTGAGGAAACTCTATAGGAAATAGAGGGTAATGGTGTTGCTGCATCTTCTGGGAATGCACTGGAGTGAATAACTCTGGTGCAGGGAGGAGTGTACAGCAGACTGGGCAGGGCAAGGAAGGTATGTCTGCATCTTGCACTGCCAGAGCTGCAAGCAGCAGAGCCATCCATGGCGATGCTTCACCCACACTGCTGAGCTCTGTGGAACAATAAGCCCTTATGTGACTGCATTGCTGCATTGTGAAGTCTGCAACCAGCACTTTGCACTCAGGCATGCTCTGGAAAAGGTAGTGTCAGAATGGCCAGTCAGCTCTGGTGTACTCAGAAGCCTCAACTCATCACAATGAAAGCAAAAGATTGGAGTGTTCACTTGTTCAACTCAACTCATCACAATGAAAGCAAAAGATGGTGGAGTGTTCACTTGTTCAATTCCTTATCTCCAGTGATAAGCTCTTTCAAAACATACGTGAAGCTCCAGGCTATATCCATATCCTATCTATCTCCTTCACTCCTCTCTAGGTTTTAACTGTGCCCATGTCTGAGTTTATTCTAGGTGACGGTGGCTCCCTGGCAGCTCATTAAGCAGTGAAAGTCTGCAGTAGTCCACAGTATAGTGGTGTTTGGAGAAGGGTGGAAGCATGGCTGGCATAAAAGGTCCCTAGGTAGTCTCCACCAACGAGATGTTTTGGGAAGCTCAGAAGAAGCAAGAGGAGGGTCTGCTTCATATGGTGCCTTACTTGGTAAAGTGCATACCACCACCACAAGTTGTAAAACTCTAGCATCTAGTATGTGAGTCCAAAAAAACCAATTGGAGAAACACAGGGGGAAGGGATAATGGAGGGAACCCAAATACAAAGAAATTACTTTAGCCTCTTAAATCCTAGAGCCCCAGGTTGAGTTTGAGACAATATGCACAGAAAGTATCTCTGCTTGTCTTATTCCTATCTAGGTATCTGCAACTGCTGTATAAGATACTGGCTGGATGAGCATTTGGCTATTCTTGTGTTAATGTTTTTATGTCTTTCACAGACAAAATCCACAAAAAGAAGGTGACAGCCTCTATGCAGTGGGCTGTTCCTATTTTCCCAAGGTTTTCAGAATTTGAGCCAGAGGAGAGGAAAAAAGCTGAGCTTTCATTTGCCCTGCATATGTAATTGCTGGGTATAGTAACCTAATGAAAAGAACCAGTGCAGGAGTTTAAAAGGATTAGCAACCTTAAATGCCAGTTACAGTGAACCATGAAATGCTGAAACCTCTGCACACAATCTCACCAGAACAGCACATCTCTGGGTCTCCTGGAGGAAACCTCCTGACCTGTCTGGGAGCAAATCCTGGAAATTCCTGTGTGCTTAGCAAACAGGTCTGCTCACAACGTGCCATCCTGCTTGTTCACAGGGTGTTGGAGATAGGGAGTGGTAGATACTGAAGTCACTGGGATGAAGTAACATGCCTGGCATTTGTGGGGGGCTGATGCTGCAGCAACTCCCCTTTCCCCAAGCATCCAGGCAAGGGGTGAGCCATGATCCAGTCCAAATATGCCATGCAAGTGGTCTGGCAGCCTGTGGTGGACTTTTGTGACCCTGACAAGCATGTGACAGGGTTTCCTGTCTCACACCCTGTCTCACACTTGGGGCCCTGGGAAAACCACCATCACTTGGCTGAATAGGTTTTGGACCCTTCCCTCATAAATACCAAACCAGAGAGATTGGGACATGGATGGTTTAACCTCAGACAGTAGCCACTTACCTCCCCAGCAGTGGGATGGGGATAAGCGTGACCAGCAGTTGAAGGAGAGGATTCTCCCCCTCTAGTTTATTCTTGTGAGACCCTGCCTGGAGTGCTGTGTACAGTTCTGGTGTCCTCAACATAAGAAGGACATGAAACTGTTGGAGCAAGTCCAGAAGAGGGCCACAAAGTTGGTAAGAGGACTGGAGCACCTCCCCTACAAAGACAGGCTGAGAAAGTTGAGGCTGTTCACCCTGGAGAAGACAAGGTTGCATGGAGACCTCATAGCAACTTTCCAGAATCTGAAGGGGCTACAAGGGAGCCAGAGAGGGGCTCTTTGTTAGGAACTGCAATGATAGGACAAGGGGTAATGGGTTCAGATTGAAGGAGGGGAAGTTTAGGTTAGATAGCAGGAAAAGGGTTTTTACTGTGAGGGTGGTGAGACACTGGAACAGGTTGCCCGAAGAGATTGTGGACTCCCTGTCCCTGGCAGTGTTCAAAGCCAGATTGGACTTGAGCAACACGGTCGAGTGGGGATGTGTCCCTGTCCATGGCAGGAGGGCTGGGATTAGATGATCTTCAAGGTCCATTCCAATCCCTTAACATTCTATGATTCTATGAGAAGAGTAAAGATCAAAACCAGCTCTGAAACCTGATCCCCACCTCACAGAGAAGACCTGTTACTCAAGCTTGGTGTGGGCACATCCTTAGGAGCCATGAGGAGAGCTCACAGCAGCTCACAGCTGGAGCCCAAATCATCTCAAAAGCAATTCCTTCATTTGTTAGTTGCATTATCTGTAAATGAGGTATGTTGTACAAGGCTTGTACAACACACTGGGGTTTGTGGTAAGCAGCTAAGGGGCACATGCTGCATATAAAGGCTGGTTTTAACAATAACGCATCTCATTAAAGTAGTTGGCATCTTCTGTGTTTTGTAGAACATGTTTGCTGCCATACAGCCATAATATATTGATCAGACGGGAGCATATTGTTTGTGTAGCTTTTCTTCTACACTATAGCACCCCCCCCAACACCTAGTGCCTAAACCCATTTTGTATGCATCAGAATTCTCAGTGATTATTTGCTCTGCAGCCCATAGAGAAGTCAGGACATAGAGCACCAAGCTGTGAAAGCTGTTAATACAGACCTGTGTGAGAAGAGCTGCTGCAATGAGATGCTTTCAGTGCTTTTACTTGGACATCATAACTGGAGGAAGAGGGTTGAATGTTTTGCTTGTGCTCTCCAGAATAGGTATTCTGAGGTCTATTCCCATCTCATGAAGAAGCTTGAAGACCAGCTTCTTGTATTTTGGAAGAAGTTACATAAAATTATTAAGCTCTTTTTACTAAAGACCCAGAAGGTGTAAAGTATTATTATAACACTATGCAGTCATGGAGATTTAATTGAAGGTATTTAACTGCAGTGGCTGTAAAACAATTGAAATTATACTTGATCTCCTCTTTGGAGCAATGCTTTTAGACAAAATAATAAGATAAGTAATGCTTACAGGTTTTTGTGTAACTCCTGAGGTTTTCTCCAATACACTTAATGGAGTTTTCACAATGCAGCCAGATTGGCAGGTACAAGGAATTCTAGTAATTATGCCCCTTAAATTCCTTGCACTTCTTTCCAACTGAGTATCTCTAGGATCAAAGTAAATATGATTAACAACTGTCTGTAAATTACATTCTCTGGAATGACGTACAGAGAATCTGGTTTGAAAAAAAATCAAAGTGTAAGTGGTTTTCGCAGTAAGTCAGGGCCAAAACAGAGTCCCAATAGACTCTTACTGATGAACCCCTACATGTGCATGTTTACAGATTACTTATTCAGTTGCAGGTGTAGAAATTAATGAGGTCTCCCAACTTAAGAAGTAATAACGGGCTAACCAAAATGGCTTGTTAATTTAGTCTAGATGCTAATTTGAACTTCAGTTGAACCTACATGCTCAAGTAGTCTACCCATCAGTCTCCAGGATAAGAGACTTCTTGTCATGTAGAGACAACCTAACAAAAATGCAAGCTAACCTCTAACTGAGATGGTTATTGAGAAGATGTATTCCCTGTGAGTAATTTGTGTGGGCATGTGTGGAGGAGCAAACAGGCACCTAAACAGTGCCTTTTTATTAGGGGAGTTCCCTGTGTTGTGGTACAGGCAGCTGGAAGCACCCAGTCAAAAGAACACCCCTCAGCAAATGGGGTTGCAGAGGTGCCTTCTTTCTCCTGGTCGATGTGCTCCTGCTTGTGCACTTCAGCTTCTCTTGGGTCAGATGGCAACTGAGTAGGGATTTATGCTTGGGTCACCTGTGCCTTGCTCAGCCTCACTGAGGTACCTTTTAAAGGATCTGAGATCTCCAAAGTGATCCTTCCTGTCCGATGACAAATTGTACTATGGAAGTGCTGGGGTGGCTGAGGTCAGGAGCTAGTCCTTGTGCCCAAAACCTTCCTTCCCTGATGGTTACAATGCTTCTCCTTTGGCAGCAGGTAAAGCTAGGAAGGGTATCTGGGTCTTTCCAGGTGTCATGCAGAAGATATGGCCAAAGCCTGTGTCAGACCAAATTCACAGTCCCATGCATGGCCCAAGGGAACATTATTCCTTTGCTGTACAAATAGCAAACCGAGCTCCTGCAGTGTAGTCCTGTAGGTTAGAGGCAAAGCTGCCATCGATGTCAGTAAGTCAGGGCAGGGGCAGAACCACCTACTGAACTCTGAGAACCGGTCACAGGCAATATGACAGGTAGATACCTGTCATAACACCTCTCCCCAGTGTTAAGGGTGGTAGAGTAATTTGCTGATGCATTCCTGGAATAGTTTCGATGAATTTTGCAAAGACCTGTTTAAATAAAACATCAGATATGCTTTTTCTTAAGGTCTGAAGAAGGGTTAAGATTATTTTTCTCTCAGTCATAAGTCTAAGAATAATCCCTTACCCGGTCATCCTTGGCAGGAAGGGAAGAAATATACTGGCTTAGAGGCTTCAGAGTTACCTGTTTATTTTGAAATAAATGTTTGTGCTATTCCTGACAGAGCATCAGCTTTCCTGTTCCACCCTTACCATTTAATGTAGGAAGGTCATGCACTTTTGTCCTAGTTAACTCAAGTCCTGCAACCATGTAAGCTTTTTTTTTCAGGTCAGACCAGCCTCATGTGACTGTTTAAGTAAATAAGTAGTTGACCTAAAGCCATTCATCTTCATGTACAACAGACATGAGGCGATGGGAGTTGTTCGGTTGTTTGCCCAGTATTTCTTGTGAAGTCATTATTGCTTTTCTCCTGCTGTCCATACCTGGGGCCAAAACACTGCTTTGTTCCTGACTTGTGAAATGAAAGGAAACAGAGGACACTATAGGCAAGGGAATGAGTCTTTCCTCATTCCTCTGGCACATAGCCACAGGTCAGGCTTTCTGCTGTATCATGGTTATGCGCAAGGAAGATGGGAATTGGGTCTATTCCTGGCCCTGTCACAGGCTCTGGGGACCTATTTTCTGGCTGCCTGGGAGCTCACGGGTTCACTGTCACCTTTCTCTAGTGAAGGTAGCAAAGGTAACATCCGGAGGTGCCATTCACTGTATGCTCTGTGTGAGCAATGCTCCCATGAAATGAGGGCACCCAGCTCCTCTTTCTGGCACCACACGCTCCCTCTGGTTCGCAGACTGCACTGCTGTGTTTACAGCCTCTTGCACTGTGCAGCATCCAAGTCTGCTGGTATCTTCCTGTATCTTCTGCTGAAGATTATCTAATATAGCTATGGACAGAGCTTGTACAAATGCGTATACTTTAAAAGTATGTGCTTGAGCAGATGGCAAACAGTCAGGGAAGGAGAAAATACTTGGTTAGATACAATTTGATGACTTGTAAACTTTGCTCCCCTTACAAAGGTTAACAGGAGTTCTAAATGTTTCTTTCTTCCTCTACCTTTTCCTGCCTGAGGCTTTTTCTCCCTCTGATCTAGCAACACTCTGCTAAATGCACTGCCACTTTCTAGGCACAAAGCAGTCAGTGAGTATTTCTCCAGCACGCAAGTGTTCCTGCTTCACTCCTACCCTGCTTCTGGCACCTCAACATGTGAGCAACACTCATGCTCTTCTGTTTGCTGAGAGAGCGGTGGTAAGCTGTTTTGTGGCACTGTGTGCAACCAAGGGGCTGTGGCCGATATAATTTTGCATCACGCGTGAGCCAGGAGAGGAACACATCCTTCTTCTGGCAAAGAGGAAAGAGTTCAGAAGTGTCCCCTGCTTCTGCTTGGGATGAAATGAAAAGCTTTCCAGGTGTCTTCCCTTCCTGGAATGAGGCAGAAGCTTGGTGGCTGAGGTATTCACTGGGGATGCGTGAGACACATGCACAAGCCATATGTGTAAGTGGTTCAGTCATGGGCTGGAGCTTGGCTTTCCCACATCTAAGACAACTGCCCTAGGCACTGAATCTCTTCTGCAGTGACTGAATTTTGTTGTGACCTTCTTGCATTCTTGGTGAAGATGACCCCATCAGAGATCTGTAGTTTTGATGACTCCTGTTAAATAATCAGTGCTCAGTTTTGCACCAGATACAATTGCTCAGCTGGGCAGTTTCTTCCCATTATCAGCATGCATGTGATTACCTAGGGCATCAGTATTTGTCAGACACTTGACAGCACTCTACTCTTGACCAGAGTGCCACATTAAGTAGAGTCCATCATCCGATCCGCCCCTCTGCTCGGAGGATCCAGGCAGCCTACCCTGTACAGCTGTCTTGCTTTCAACATGATATTGCACCACCCAAAGGATAAGATATTCAGGTAAAGTTCAGGCATTCGAGTTTTCTGTCACTAATCTTGGAAATAGGCTTTCATGCTAGCCCGTGCACAGTGTCCAGCTCCTGACTGCTGTTTAGCACACCGGAGTTAGCTCTTGTCTAGTCCACAAGCAACAGGGATCAGTGGTGCCATGACAGCCCATGTCACCACATCTTTTGTCATCCTTGCTCTTCAGTTCTCTTGAGTAAAAGGCAGCAAATAGCCTCTTTCTCAAAAGCTGTGTACCTAAAGCAGTATAAGGTGTCAAACCTGCTGATGTTTAAATAATGTGGAACCACAGTTTTCTTTTTCTTTTCTTTTTCTCTTTTCTTTTTTTTTTGTTTTCTTTTCCTTTAACATATCCGTGCTTCAGCTGGATTTCAAGTGTATGCAGTAGGCCAATGGCTCTTCTAGAAACAATTACCCATATCAGTTATTGTCAGCGCTAGCTTTAACTGAATTGCCTGAAATAGCCCTCTCATCATCTAAATTTAGACTTTAAAATACAACTAAAGAATGCTTGGTGGTCTCATGAATAGCTAGCCAGTCCTTCACAGGATTCTGTGTCCGAAAAACAAATTGCATGTGAGCACTAATACTGCATCTCGAAAACTCATTCAGCCGCAAGCCTGGTCAGCTTAAATTGGTTTTGACTCTTTTGTTTCCCTGGTCTCTTTGTCTTTGAGGCCTTTTTTGTTCTGTAAAATATAACAAGATATTTTGTAGTGAAGTGATTTTTAGTTTTGGCTTAGGTAATGACAGCTATGCATCCTGAGACATGACAATACTATGCAAAAATTAGCAAATAAATTATTTGGCAAGGAAAAAAACATTTGAACATCTTTCTGTCTCTTCCTTCCCAACTTAAATTCTAATAAATGTCTTCCATATAAACTCCTTTACAGCATTAAAGAATGAACTACAGAAAAGAGAGGCATATGTTATATATAGTAAGATTTCTTTCTTTCCCTGATGACCAAGGGAATAAACATAGAGTAGAAAGCTGAGGTGTATATCGGAAGCAACGTGACACTCACCTCTGCAGAAATTCAACAGCTAAAACAAAAATAAAAGGGAATAGACCCACCAGCTGCTTAGATTCAATAGTTTCACTCCTTACATGGCCTTCAGTAAGTTTCCAAAGAAGTGTGGCCTTGGATTTCCGTGAAATTTATCTTGCTGAGATAATGAGGGAAGTTGGAAAGATGAAAATCAGAATTCACCCACAAAATAACTTTTCTTCTCCTCTCCCCCACCCCTCCCCAGCAACATGAGATATCAGTGGCAGAAGGTCATGCAGATAATTGCAATAATATTATCTCCTGTACCTCGGGAACTTGGCTCCTCTCAGAGGGGGGTGATAAATCAGACCTTGTCAAACTTCCATTCATGGAAAACTCCAACGTTGCTAAATCTAGAACTGTGGCAGTAAACTGCAGAACGTTCCAGAGAAATTAAGTTCTGAAATTTAAGTTTTTCCAAAGTGAAATGCTTCTTTACAGTGAATTCTGCACGTTGTTTGTTTGGGGAGGTTTCCCCTTAAAAAAATCAACCTGAACAACAACAGCTTATGCCCAGTTCCTGCATACCTGGGAACCTGAAACTCTGAAATCCCAGGCCTGAGCTGGCTCTGCAAGTTTCTAGACTCCCTAAAGTGCAGCTGTGCGTCTGGAATGCCTGAGTGAGACATTTCTGTGGTGGGGTCTCCATAAAACCAAGTACTCTGGAAGTATGGCTTCTCCATCAGCCTGACCTATGGACTAGAAGGAAATCTAACTGAATGGCATTTTGTCAACAGAACTTCCTCAAAACTGAACAACTAATACAAAAACTTTTTAGTTTTGATTAGTCAGATTGGAAATTCCTGATCAGATGTAGTTTAGAACTTTCTGTGACTTCTCTTCAGTCTATTGAGTTCAATTCTCATGGTCAGGCCTTAAATCTGTCTTTTGGGTTCTTGATGTCCTCCTTAGTGTGTTTTGCCTCTTTCATGTATTAAGTCCTACTTCACACATTCCACAAACTGTGTACTTATTCGCCAGCTAAATGAATGCTGGTTTTCAATGGCAAAAAGATAGATAAATATATTTAACATCCAAACATGAGACTGGAATTGCAGAGAAGTTCCTTACTGGGGTATAGATTCTCCTATTTCGTATTACCTGAGAAATTGAGAGTCAGTATGTGTATGAGAGAGGGATAGCATAGTTATTTCAGCGGATGGTTGGGAGGGCTTAAAACCCATTAGTGTATTTGATTAGATGAAGTGTAAATGTCAGTAGCTCTAGCAATTCCTGCTTCTACCAAAAAGACAGCTGTTCCTTCTCCATTCACTCTCACGGTCTATACCACATGTTGCCCAAAATCATGGTGCTCCAGAGCACCATGTCTTAATGTTTCCTACTGGAAATGCCAGTAAATTGAACAATAGTATTTGTGTTATTTACCATTTTTTCCCCTTAAATCAACAAGCAAGGTACTACCATAATAGAAAAACAATACAGCACTTGGACTAGGGCCCAGATGCTTTCTGTGATGGTAAATCAATTGAAAGGCATCAATGCTGAAATTACAGTGGGAAGCATCTCTAAATTCTTTGTGTGTTACCGAAGCACATTCCTGTAAATTAGCCCCAGTGGCAGTCATTTTGCCAATTCAGTTTTAAATGTCAGAATCAAAATGTTTCCCTAGACCAGTGGTATTTGGAAGTCAGGATCCCCAAAAGTAGGCTTTTCAAACATATTCAGCAAATAGGTAGGCAAAGCTTTCTAGATCCATATTAAAATGGGAGTGCCTTTTCTTGTAAATAGGTGTTCCTGTTTCAATGGTGACATGAAAAGCAATGAGTTGCATTAGTTGTCCCACCCAGCCTTCATTAATAATCTACACATAGTCTCTCTCCATATGAAGTGTACTTATATCATCTCCATACAACACTTCAAAATTTTCTTAATATTCCATAACCTTCGAAAGGACATTGGCCAGATCCTGGAATAGCAGAAGGAGAAAACCGAAAGAAGGTGTTTCAACTCTGCCAGCCAAGAGGCATTGAGTACAACTGGCATCCTGTCCCTTGGAGCTGGAATCAGTAAGCACCAGGAGCAAGGGTGCAAGGAGTGGGGTGGTGTTAAGCCATGTGGCACCATCTTGGAGAGCAGTGTACAGGGATCTGGGGACACTGTGGTGGCCCCCTCTCCTTTGACAGATGATGGGATGCTTATGTGCTGACTCTCCGCAGAAGCAATGAGGGGTTCAGCTCAGGGCAGTTCTCCCTGGGGCTGCTCTGCCTGTGTCTGCTCTGCCAAGACAAAATCCCCAGGAGCGGTCACACTCTTCCTGATCACTGCAGCTTTGCACGCTCAGCCCTCACTCTCTTCCTTTAACAAAAGCCTGTATTTACCCCTACCACTCCCATCTGGCTTGCAGCAATTAATCTCGCTGCCTCTAACTGCAGTACATTGTGTGATAATTCCTTATGTTAATCCCATGTGTCAGCGAGCCACTCAAAGACTGCCCTGCTTATCTTGTGGAATAAACCTGGGTTTTCCAGTGATGCATATAAAGAAACAACCACATTCTCTGTCTTTCAGATACACAAGGCTAAAGTTTGGATGCTTCTGTGCCTATAGGACTGTGTTCTTACCTAGTGTCAAAATTGTGGAATAATAGAATTAAGGGGGCCTAACTACACATTTGAATCTGCACGCCCCCAATCCTCTTTTAAATGCAAATCTCTAGGGCAGATGCAGTAAGGTATTAAACATATTTACACTATTATAAGCCACTCTGCAAGCAGCAGAGCTAATGAAGCTTGGTTTTGTCCTATCTGCACCCAGCTGCTGATGCTACCAAATCTTTCAGGAACACCTTTGAGACCATTCCTGCCTTGGGTGATGTTTAAGATCATCCAGCCAAGTAAAATGTTGCAGGGGGGACCAGACAGAAGAGGAAGCAGTGAAATCAATGGCACATCCTTTCCTTGTAGAAGCAAGCTGGAATCCCTCTCACTAGATGCAGCAAATTCAGTCACCTTGCATTATTCAGCCTGGATTCAGCTCCTCTTCCTGCTCCTTCCCTGCTTAATGGGGTTGTGGTGAGGGTGGGGGCAGTTTATAAGAAGGTCCATTCTGGTTATAAGTGTCAAAGAGATTTAGTCAGTACAGACTGAAATAGGGCTGTGTTTTCCTGGCACTGATGGGAAGAGCTTTTTGCTGCTCTTGGCACGCTTCCCATGCAGACAAGTCTCAGTTTCTTGCAGGTGAAAAGAGCATGGTGGTGCTGACCCACCGTGTAGGCACACATTTAAAGGAGGGGAGCAGAGAGGGTCCCAAACATGTATAGAGAATAGTTTGTTTTCGGTCCCTCCAGCCAGTGCCTCAAGGCTGGAGATACAAAGCCAGAGAGTAAAGAAGCTTGAGCTTTCCTTTGGCCACTGAGAACTGCTAGAGACCCTGGGGCACTTCTTGCAAGAACTCAGCCCCTCAGAAGCAATTAAGCTGGGCTTCAACTGCCCTCAGTTGCCTGAGTACCACTAAGGATCTGGAGTGAAACACACACAGTGCCTCTCCTAGAGCTTTAGGTCACAACTAAGAGTTGTTTTCTTTCAATTCTCCAGGTAGCTGAATGCCACCTCTCTTGGGTGTGTGACCAAACGAAAAGAAATGGAGGAAAATTATGAGGCTATTTGATTTCCCTTTTTTTAGGTTTCTCTCTTCCTGCTTTCAAATCAGCTACTATTCATTTTTAAATAAACTGGGAACTTTTGAATGCTGAAATGATAACTCAATTTTTCCTCCTTTTCTTTCCAACTAGACTAGTTGGCCACATTCTGCCTGAACTGACAGATGCTTTCAACTGTCCCAAACTTGCTCTTTTTCTCCTTTTAACTAAATGCAGTATTTCTCTGGCATAGTGTGAACCAAATGCAGTTAAGCAATACCACAGAATGTTTCACTTGCTTCAGGTAGATATTGGCATAAAGACACAGTTAAGGATCTATGTGCAACCTCCTCCATGTTTTTGTTTTTAAATTAAGGTTTTCTCCTTAGGGCTATTGCAGCACTGGTATCCCTCAGACTGAGAAGGATTACATGTAGGCCTATAAAAACCTGAGAAATTGTAGGAGGAGCCAGGGGCTGATTAATATGTTCCTAATATGCTCTGTAATATCTTAAGAGTAGCATGTTTTCAACTCGGAATGAGGAATGGATTTGTCAAAAGCACTAAGCTTGGGCCCAAAAGCTGAACTCCAGACACAATTAAAATAACAAGGCTCCAAGCTTTCCTGCAATCAGCTAGTGACTTCAACTCTTGCTGCTTTTAGCTTAATGTCAAGCTTTCCTACCAAGTGTTTACATGTCACTCTGCTAATCAGGCAAACACACAGACTGCAAATGAAACAGCAGCATCCCTGCTATCAGTGTCTAGCACTACAAATCCGGTCTGTCCACTTCAAATGGCTCTAGGTCTGTTTTCCCAGCCTCCTCCTTTCCTCCTCCCTGCGGCTTCTCAATCTCAATGCAAAAGCAATAACTGCCTATTCCTTAAGGCATGCTTCCTTAGCATATTCTCCCTCCCAACCAAAGCACTGCTTCCCTGGCTTTGTTTTTAAACCAGCGATAGCCTAGTGAACAGAAGGGCTCATTAATCCGGGAAGAGGCTGCATGCCCAGCAGGGACACAGAGCAAACGAGGTGGCTCCCTGGCCAGGCTCACAGAGGCTTCAAAGACCAAGAGTCCACTGACCTAAGCAGCTTAGGTCAGTGGACTGACTTTGCACCCTGGGGTCAGCTGGAAACCTTGCTGGCAGAGAGGGCTCAGCTGCCTACACCAGCAGATGGGGAAAGAAGATAGAAACTTGCTCAGGGCCACTGAAGCACAAGATGCAAACAGGCTTTGTGAAACATCATGCTCCCTCTGAGCTCTTTAACCTTAAACTAAGGCAGCTGATGGAGCTGAAGAGGAAGACAAAGGGAACCAAAAGCACTTATTTGTGCTTCCCTGACCACCTGACCTAAATGCTCAGGTAAGCACAGCTTTGAGTTTAGTTGCTGGAGCTCTTCCCACAACCTTCTGGGGTGGCACCGAGGCTGGTACTTCTGCCAGTTCTAGCCGAGGCACTCCTTAGGCTGCTTCAGAGTGAACCAGCAGGGACAGGACTCAACCTGCTGCCACCTAGAATCTGAACACCTACCCATCCTAAGTCAGGTTTTGTACCTCTGCTCTCAATGACTATGGTAGTGTGCACCTTGCTAGGAGGGTGGTGCTGACTTCTGCCAAGGGACAGCAATGCCCACAAAGTGGATACAGATCATCAGCCCTATGCTCACATCTGAGCCTGAACCATGAGGCAGGGATGGGCAAAAAGATTGGTTAGTTAGGTTTAACAATCATTAATGAAAACCTGGGCTTGTTAATGAGCTGAAAAAGACATTTTTCTTACATTTTTAGCAAGAAACAGAAGTCAGCAAGACATTTCAGTACAGGTCATAAAAAGACCAATATGAGCCCGGTGTGGGTTTCTTGATGTCCAGCATTTGTAAACACTGCTGACAGTGCAGCATCTGATTTATGAAGAAAGTCAAGATCAGATGTTTTTTTGGTGTTCTGAATGCTATCTAGAGTTTTCTGGCTTTCATGCATGAGAAACTGAAGGTTTGGATCTCAGCTTCAAGAGGTTGGCAGAAAGCCATAAACCTACACACATCAATAGACAGGAATGAAGTCATAACTTGTAATGATGCTGAGTACTGCAAGATCTTCCAATCAACAGCCAAAAGAGCATGCTGGAAGGAATAGATAGTACAGGGTTGAATCCTGAGCTGGGAACACAAACAAAAATCTGATTTCTAGGAGCATAAAAATGTTTGTCTGCTGAGGGCTCAGTCCTGACTGACCTTTCTTGTTTGCTTTTTCATTACTTTATTGCTTTTATGAAGCAGATTTCAGAGAAGTCTGACACTGCCTCATTGGGAAAGCAGGAAGATTTATGCTGAGCTTATTGCAGGCGGTGGTTATGATTTCATTATAGAATACTAAGATTGTAATTTCGTGTGCTTACACAGAATGTTAGTGCACACATTAAGCTAGATGTGTCTTATTTCAGTTTGCATAGCAGCCTGAATGGCAAACCAGTATGATATGCTTGTTTATTTGGCATTAAAGCTTGGATTTGATGCTTAAGCATCTTGCTGAATTGGGGAACCATGCTGTGACTTACTGGTTCAAATAAGAGTCTTGTTAGTGATCAAAATTCGGGGATCGGTAAACTTGGAAGGTTTTCATACTGGTGGGAAATAATACTGTACCAGCATGGTAACCTTGCTGACCTTCCAAACCCAAAAGATGGTAATTTTACTGAGGCCTGTAGATATTGTTGTTGTTTTCACATGTTGGATCAGCCTACAGACTGATAATGTGAAGGTTACAGGGTGAATTGTACAATTAGTAGGGTGGAGTTTCCTGTCACAAACATAAAATGTTTCAGAAAACTTAGATTTCTCCTACTTTGTGAACATTTTTTATTCCCTTCATGTTAATTGAAGATGGATTCCTCCCCATTTAAAACTGATTTGCTACAAAAAGTACATATCGAAACCGGGTTATTTAATTCCAAAGCTTACTAAGATATCTGAGCTGATGTGGGTTTGGTAATAGCAGGACTGTATTGCTTTAGTTACTAATAACATAGGTACTATTTAGGCTCAGGAAAAACAGTCGTTTAAGAATGCAGAAAGATTCAGCTTTTGATAGCTTATATTTTCATAACTCATTAGTGTATAATATAGCGTGGTGTATTTCATAATGTTGAGTTTCTATCTAAAATAGATCCTTGGATTAGGAAGACTTGTTTTAAGAAAATGAATTAATTTAGTATTATGGGGAAAAGCATGTAACAGGCAAAGCAGATTCTTGCTGTGCACTGGCTGTGTGTTCAAACACCAAGGTTACTGCAATCCCCTAGCTGAAGGCTCAGCTCTCTTCCCTTCCCCCTAGCTATGCAGTGGTAAAGGACAGTACTGACTGCAATAAATTAAAATAAAAAAGGCTGGACAAGGGATCCCTCTACCCTTTCTCCTTCAGACTGGCTGCCCTCAAGGATCAGTAGAAAATTCAGCATCTGAGGACTATAGAAATTTAACTATTTAATGGAAAGAACTATTTCAATTTGATGAGCCCAGCAAGATTAAAAAAAGATTTAGCATAAAAGAAAAGCATGAGTTTTAACAATAGCCAAGGTTTCTTTTACCCCTGTGTCAGTTATATCATGAACAGTTGTGTACAACTGGTTCTCTCTGGACTACTTCACCTCAGGACACAGCAGTGGTACTTCTTTTAGCTTCAAGGCTCACAGTTTAGCTAAGACTTAACTGTTCTTTCAGCTACTTCAGAAATCACAGAATCACAAATGTTGATGTCATTTAAATATCTTGTCTGTGTATTTTTCCCTTACTCTACCTTTAGGCTGACTTCACCATTGCTGAAAAATATTGCTGTGACTACTGCTCCACAGCCACCCGCAAGATGCAGGGTTACCACTTACCAGGGACTTTGTGGTTTGATTTAAAACATAGGCAGCCAGTTATTTAGGCTGTGAGACACTTCCAGACCTGTAAAATCTTACCTGATAGCTCTCTGTAGGCTACTCACTGTTCTTGTCTAGCCTATGCTCACCTCACAGGACATCTTTGCATCTGCAAAGGGCTGTTCTCAGCACAGTTGCTCCTGCCTTGCTGTAAGGTATGATAGCCCCATCCAGCCCTATTTTTTTGGTGACCTGAAACTTAAAGGTATGGTTGCACATAGCCCTCAACAGCAGTAAGGGTGCTGGGAAAATACTCAGGAACCCTAAAGCATTCTTCCCTGTTGAACCCTGCTCAGCATGGGGAGGGAGGAGAGGTGCAACCTGTTTTGCAGGACATTCCTACTCTGCTGTCAGGAGATGCCTGCCAGCTTTTCCCCTCAGGACAAGATCAGGATAGAATTATTTACATGACATTACTGATTTGATAATGAGTTTTCTTACTTCCCTGACACCCCTTTCTCCCTTTTGTGTGAAGACTCATATTCAGCCTAGCTGGCACTACCTAGAAGTCTCATTCCTGGGGTAAACATTGGGGCTTGTCAGCTTAGAGTACAGGCTGGTTATAACATGAGGACTTCCAGCCTACCTCTCTCCACTGCTTCAGTTGGCCCTGGCCCCTCAGCAGGCCAGTTCAGGAAATGGAGGCTGCACATGTGCAGATGGTAGAAGGTACCTAAGGGCATGCACATAGTGCAATTTAAGGAGGATGTCAAGATGTCATCTGTGCCCAGAGCTCAGTTTCCCAGGCTGCACCTGAGCCTGGACCATGACAGCAATGTAGGGTTTCTCCTGTGATTCCAACTATGACTTATGGCTTCCCAGAGGTTTCAGATCCCTAAGCTCCTATTATATTGTGCAGTATATACAGTTCTTAATGTTATGAAGTTACTGGGTAACTATTTATTTTTGTGATTAGCTTTTACACTTGCTCACAAGCTTTTAATTACTGAATTCCCCATAGGGTTCTTTAATTCAATTTGTTTTGACCTTTCAGTTAGTGGAGAAATAGAAGAAAGGTGAAATCTGTGTTATGTCACTATATTCTGGCATTTTAAGCTGAGGAAGAGGCCTTGGCAGCAGTGAGCCAGGACACATGGGCTGGGAGAATGTGGCAAGACAAGAGCATTGGTTCTTATGCAGAACATGGATTATTTTATCTTCACAGAAGAGAAGACTTTGACAATCCTACTGTCCACCCAGTGATATAGATCTCTTAGTCCTAGATACCCTTTTGTTCACATTTTTCCCACAGAAATAGAGGATTGAAGTTTTTGCCATCCCTGCCACCACAGGCAGTTCTGTCTGTGCTCCAGCTGTGAACATGTGCCACATAAGCATGGCCCAGTGCAAACCTGTCATACCAGTCAGAGCTATGGGCAAAGAACCACAGAAAAAATAAGCCCCTGAGACATGGAGAACAAGGAGAGATTCCTGATGTTATACAACAACCATCCCCAGCTGTTTGGGCAGCTAATAGTTGGCTTCCCCTTGAGGACAACCAGTGTGCCAGGTTCGGCTATGTCTGTGCCAGCAGATGTTTGGGATTCCATGAGGAATATTTGATCCATGTCCAGCCAACCCAGAGGGCTATGTGTCTGCTTGGAGTATTTGCACTGCAAGGTGCCAGATTAATGATTAGAGAGATTAACGTCTACAGGTGCACCCTGGGTTGTGCTAGTGAAATCTCCACCTGGCTCTGCCAGCAGACCTGAACATGAGTCCGAAGGAACATATCTAAGGGTGAAGCAAATCCAGAGGGCCATGTCTAAGGGTCGAGCTGCTGGCTGCCCTGTAGGTTGCTCAGCACTTGGCTTTTCTGCTGAGAATACCAACAAGATAGCACTCAGTGCATGCTGGATGACTGACCTTGGGATCTGTCCTAAACCAGACTGGTTATGCTGATTTAACTTTGCTCACCTCACATGAGACGATGCAGGGGGCCAGAAATCCCAGGAGAGGACATCAGCATCAACCAGGGGAGAAATTGGATTTTTGTGCAGGTCCTTTATAAGAAAACAAAGCTCCACAAACAGCCTCATTAATCTTGGTTTTATTACATGAAAATTTTCCAAGCTTAGGAAGAAGAGAGAATTATGCCCCAAGAGTAAGGTGGAAGATTTGCCTTTACCATTGTCACAACCTTTGGTTGTGTATAGTATGTATAGTAAGTCAGACTACTCAGGGAGATGAGAATCATTTGCTGGCTGATTCTGCTCCAATCTTCTTTGCTTTGCTTTGCACTGGTGATTCACCAGAAAGCAATTGCAATGAGTCTGATAATGAGGCCAACAGGCACTGATAGGAGCAGAGGAGCTATTATCATGATTCCTAAGGAGATTCTCTGAAATTAGCAGTTTGAACAGGCATGGCAGCATTCACATGGGTATGCTTCATTTCATGTCAGCAGAGACTGACACAAATTCCTCCCTTGTCATACAAGGACCCCTTATTATTAACAGGCTTTTGTATGTTATTCCTTTTCCAAGAAATACAATCCCAGTAAGTTGCTTTAAATGGGTTTGGGTCTGGTGATGTCAGATCCATTTTAAATAAATGAGTCTAGACTGTAAAGTTTCAGTAAAAATCTGGCTTTAAATGGGAATAATTCTGTTTTCCAGATTGTACTGTCAGGGTCTAAACTCATTTCAGTTCTTAGTATACTTATGAATTCTTAAGATCTGAAATAGTTTCAAAACGTGCTATAACTTAATTCTTTTTTTTTATATATACAGGCATACGATGTCTGAATAATGAATTGCAAGAATTGGAAAGAAAGAGTCTTAAAATTAATGGTAACTCTGGTTTCACAAATATTGTCCTAAGTTCTCCCCTAAGGAACAGAGAAAATATTCCAACTCCACATGATGGAAAAGCTTTAATGCAGAGAACTCTCCACAGGACTGTTTTCATTTTGTAGTGTATTTTAAACATATGGACAGGGCAGACTGTTAATTATTTCTTCTCCTTTTGGCTCAGTTCCACGTACAACTCAGCAAAAGCAGAGCTCTGCAGACTATTCGGTGGACAATCAATGGCTCTGCATTCGCTGAGTGCTGAATAAAATCAATGAAAGGGTGTTGTGACTAGCTCTTGAGGCACTTGTTGGCCCACAAAAAGCCATCCTTGCCCTTTCTCACCCCAGCTGCTACATCTTGTTCCTTCTGCATTGGTTCAAAGGGGAAACACTTTGAGAAGAGAGAGTTTAGTAATCCTACACATGGTGTTGGAAAAGGTTATTCAATGGAGCGAGGGGAAAGACTTTGTAACTAGTGGGTTCCATGTCCTTGAATGCTGCTAGATGCAACTAGAATGCAACTTGACATGACCAGAGGGCATCCACAGCTTCTGAGGGACACATGTAGGACGATACAGGAGTTTGAGATGTTGCTGTGTGCAGGACTGTTTGCTCTGTGCTGTCAGCTCTCAAGTAGTGGCTTCTGCAGAGAGCCTGTGCTGCTGTCTCCATTGCCTCCGGCTGCTCCTAGGCAACCAGCAATGGCACTGCCGCTGGCAGGTGTGAAACAGGAGGCTGCAGAAGGAGCTCTCATACCCATCTGCTGCCTCAATTAGGCTACTCTGCACCATGTCTGCAGTCACTGGGTGATACCAAATAACTATAATAACAATTGTACTAATAGTAACAGTAGTAGTAGTAGTAATGATAATAATAAAGAATGTAGAGGGAGTGGTAAAAACCAGAAACAACAAAGGTGAACTGTAGCACAGTCCTGGGGATGCCCTTGCCCATGGAGTCAGTTGCCTCTCACAAAGGAACAGTTTGTGGTGGTCTTCCCCAGTTTGTCCTCCCCATGGTGTCTCTCTGGCAATTACTTCAACACCCTCTGTTTCCTATCTCCCATCAGGGCATGGTGTGTGCTGCAGTCCCAGTTGTGTCTGGGGACCAACTGATGCATCTGCTGTTACCACTGGTCCTAAAATTCAATGAATATTTAGTTACTACAGTGTTTGTTCTGTTAGCAACAGTTTTATTCTGTTGCAAACATTTTTCACACAGAGTGGGGGTAAGGTCTCTGCCTGATATGGTTTGTAGTGTGAACATGTAGCTATAATCAGTAGAAAAAGAATAAAGAGAAACAAAGTGTTAGCATAATGGTTTTAAAACGACATAGAGGAATGCCTGAGGTTCCTGTGTGTGGTAGGGATGAGAACACATCAAGAAGGAAGGCAGAGCCACAGATTATGGAGCCATTACTCATTATTAATTATATATTTTGCACTATTGCAACCACCTTGAGATCTAAGCATACCTTGCAACCAATAACAAATTAAGCTGCATGCTGGCCTTTTGATAGTAATTAAGGAAGACCAAGGATTATGTACCCTTGGCCAGGATAGACTTTGATTTGCTTTCAAAGAACTGTGGGGAAGGTTAACATCAAGTTTAACTTAATTGTCCAAATTAGATGCATTAGTGGGATGGTGATAAGCATGAGTCAGTGCTTATATCTGCCTCACAGATACCATCCCTTCTCTCTCCTGTGTTTCAAGACAGAAAGAAGCAGTAGCCATGACAGATTCAAATCTTTCAGAGTACCTGGAGCTCAAAAATATTCTCCGTGGCTTTCCTTGTCAAGAAACTAAATGTAACCTTAAATAAAGCAGATGGAGGCCCTTTCTCTGTCCTCCTTTCAGCCGCTCTAGTCATTTTTTTCGAGACTGAGCCCCTGCTGATGTGCCTGTACCCACTGCTGCTGCCTGACAGGTACTCTGGCACAGTAGCAGCAGGTTTCCAAGGATCTCCTCATGCCCAGGGAGGCAGGACCATGACCCATAGCTGTGGACACCCTAAGCCCCTCCTGCCACCTCTCCAGACTGCATTGGCCATAACACACTGGGACCAAAGGGCTAAGCCTCAGGATGATCCCAAGCATGCAGAGAAGGACAAAGCAACTTTCTGGAGTGCTGCCAGACCCAGCCCTGGGGCTGCCTCTCAATGCAGCTTCCTGGCTGCTGACAAAATGGCATGAAAAAGACACCAAAAACTATTTAAAGTGCAAAGGCCCCAGTCCTGCCACTGCTGCCAACAAGTGTCCTTGCACCCTGCCTTGGTGGCAACCTGCTCACCTCAGTGGGGCGACAGGCACGTATCATCTCATGCATACCTGCAAATGCCCAGTATTTCCATGCTTAACTAACTGGAAAGCTTCTACAATGGCAGCTTTGAGAAAGGTTCATGTTTATTCTGCTTAGCCTTTGAGTCAGACACAACTCCTGAAAACACAAGAGAGTGGATCCCTTTCAGTCTCCAGTGATGTGCTCAGGCTGTGCTTCCCCCCATTGAGCAGAAAGAGCAGGCAAGCTTCGGCTGCATTGGATCATCTACATCCACATTAGAAAAAAAATCCCTCACTTTGTCCAGGGATCTCAGAGAGCACACAAGGTATTTCCCAACTGGTACTGCAGAGATGCTAATGGGATTTACTGAACACATCAATCTTGCATCCCATTTCTTTTCCTGCAGGATTTCAGTGTGAAGCAGCAAATGAGTGAGGTTTAGGACTGGGTTTCCCTTCCCCTCCCTGGCAGGGCTGGCTGCAAGGTAGGTTGTGGTCTCCCTGTGCTGGGTAGGTCATAGCACAGCAGGGCATGTCACAGCTGGAGTGCCTGCCAGAGGGAGATGCAGATGGGGAAGCACTTGCAACATCATGCCCTCAAATCATTACAGCCAGACAGGCTGGTGATTTGCAATCCTGTTCTTCACTGTGCTTTAGCATCTCACCCCTCAAGAGGTTTCAAAAGAAAATAAAAATCCAAAGCCTGAGTGCTGGCAGGCGAAGTTGGCAGTGCTGAGCAGCTGCCCAGCAGTCTGCAGCACCATCCCTTCCCCCAGCCACCGCCAGCTGATGTTTCAATCTCATTTTGATGTTGTCTGTGTTCAGATTTTGCCTTTATTTTCCCCCCATTTTTTCCCTGAAGCAAAATTCAGCTTTCACGTCCACAGGGTGCTGTGCTCTCCCCACTTCCAGCACCCAGAGCTCTCACTGAAAGGGTGCAGCCATCAGCCCCAGGATGACTGTCACTGAGGAACGATGAGCAAAGTGGCTTTCCAAATATGCAGAGCAAGAGATTTGGATTGGCAACAAAAATGTATAAATGCAAGATTGAATGCATATTAGTTTGGAATACTGATTAGATCCAGAAATAAAGGGATAGATTAGCCAAATGTTTGAGGGAGCCAGCATTTTGTATCATTTATTATTCCTCAGCTAACTTGAGTTGGAATAGGAACTGACGGAATGCTCGAGTATCACGTTGTCACATACGGGTCCTATTTGAGACAGAGGTTTTGGCTTAGGATCTACAAACAATCTGGCAAATAACCCAGCTAGCTAAATATGACCTTTCTCTAAAAAGGTGGCCAGGGAGTCCCACTAAGGGGATCACAGTATGTGTGAGGGAAGATGTTCCTGTTTCTCTACAGTGCTTTGGCTGCATGGTCCTGACAGGCAGTTAGCCCAAGTCAGTGCAAAAGCATCAGTGAAAAATGAGCATCGAGAGATCTCCATGAAAGACTTCTCCAAGCTTAAGATGGGAAGAATCAAGCAGGAGACTATAGCCCAGGGAAGGGAACACCCAAGTAAAGGAAACTCAGCAAACTCCTGGGGAGGGATGAGTCACTGAAGAGGCAGCATGCCTCATGCAGACAGGGAAGCAGGCACTCCCGTGGAAGAGAGAGAGGCTGGAAATGCCAGAGATCAGTAACAGCATGTGCATAAAACTACACAGAGCCAACTTCAAGGAAAGATCACCCTTCTCCTTCTCTTTAGAAAACTGAACTCAAAACACTCACCTGCCTACACAATGTTGGGTTGGGGAAAGGGGTTGAGGTCCATGGAGAAAGGTCGCTACAGAAAGACTTCTCTGCTAGAGAAATGTAAATGTAAAGGCAATGCCTGAAAAGGCCTGGTCTCAATGAAAGATTGCTCTATGGCTGACCTCTCCCTGGGCTTTGCCTGTCCCCTCCCTCCTTGCACAGCTCCCTGCTCACATTCCATTGCTCACTAGGTTTTTCTGAGGGTTGTCTTTTATTCGTCTCTCCACTGGCTTCTGCAGATCCCACTCAGAGCAAGGCTGCCCCATTAGTTACCGTTATAGGCCACTGGAAAACAGGGGTGCGGGGTACTTTCCTATTTATATCCACAGTTTCTCACTCTGGAAACAGCATTCTCACCTCTCACAAAAGTGTCATTGGATAAGCACCAGAACTGCTGTGACACTGGGCCATCTCAGCCTGTCAGTCCTAAACTCCTAGGACATCCTGGTGAGAAATAAAAAGGTGGTTGCAGCTGAACTTCGCCTGGTTTGTGGTCCTATAGTGTAAGTCACTGGAGCCAAAACTACTCCTAGTTTCACTTTTATTTTCTTTTCTCTAAAAAAGGAAACATGTTGGTGAACAACAAGAGAAAGCCATTCACACGCTAATGTGAAAAGGAAGGTGATGCCATCTGTATAATCTATACTCAAGTAGTTTCTGTCTTCTGTAAGACTCATTTTCCAGTTAATGGGAAGAAAATTGACTGAAGTCCATCCAAATGAAGCAGTGGTTTCAAGTGTTATGATGCAATACAGCTATGGGGGCCAGCATCCCACTCTGTACTTCACTAGACATCCAGGTAACTAAGTCATCACCTTTACTTCAGAAGGCTTCACATATAAGTTCCCAGCCTTGCAAACTCCCAGATGGCCATTTTTCAGTCAAGGCTGGGAGAAGAGTCAGTGGGGCCTGCCAGAATTCCATCCTGAGCACAGTAGTTACGCTGTGACAGCTAAATGATACCACTGGTATCCCATCCCACTGCCTCCCCCTCTCTGAATCAGAGAAATAACTGTTGTATAGAGCAAACTGAAGGAGACACACAAGTAGGAGGGAAGGACAGCAGGGAAAGGAAGCAGCAAAGCCTCTGGTCCTGTGTGATGGCAAGGCAAGAAATGAATTCTGCAACCTGTGCTATGGTCACTATAACAGCACATGCATTTCATTTATTGCATTAGAACAGTTTGACATTTTACTGTGATCAGGTTGGCCATAACAATATAGCACTGGTGCATAAGACAGAATAGAAGATTGCAGTGAAAAGGAAAACAAATGCTTCTCCCAGCATCCTTGCCAAATACTGTGCTTAGCAGAGAATGCTGCGTGCCATGGATTCTAGCATCATTATCTGCCTAAAATCATCCAGCAGCACATGAAAGTTATTCCACTGGTCTATAGGTTATGCCAATGTGGTTTGCAGTATTTATCATCACAGATGATTTATTCCATTCTATGTAGCAGAAGATTTGCTTTTGTTAGTCCACATTAGGCAAAAGGGTGTAAAATCAATCTTTAAAAAAGCTATTTTTATCAGTATATTCTTAAGGATACAGAATACACTTAATGGTACATGTACAGACTGGGTGTTTAAAGCACCATGGACAGGCATCTTGCATTACAAAATTCTGGCAAAGGGATTGAAGCAAATATCTTCTTTGGATTCCTTTGCCAGGCAGCTGGACCAGCCTAGAACAGGACTTTCAAACTCTGCAATCATATATACATCTTTTATTCTTACAGAAGCCTGTCAGATTAAGGGATGTGATATAGACTCTTCTGTCATAATAGAAAAGGACTTATATGGGTTTTGCAATGAAAATATGATAAAGCTTTAAGAGGTTTGTACAATTGTATGCTAATCTTTGGCACAAAGATCAATATCAAGGTAAAGGGCATAATGTTTTTGCAACAGGAGGGATCAGCATGGATGTAATCAGATGAGAGGCAAGGCTACAAACAAGTTGCCAGGTGATGCTTGTAGTACAAAATCAAATAAGGAAAGATTTCTTTTTGCAGGCATGGTAAGATTGTTTCTGTTCTTCAGGAATCATAAAAGGTGGAACAGTCACATTTGATCATCTGACTTATCAGAATTGGTTAGCACATCAGGTTTCCAAGTAGCTTATTGCTCAGTGTTACTGCATGGGAATTTATATTCTCTGGAGAACACTCGTATGGACACTTATGGACATCATTAAAAAATTAAACAACACTTAATCTTGTATTCATCAGTGATGGTGGGTATTTCACTGAGTAGGTTTTTCCCCTTCTGTAAATCAGTACAAAGCAGTAGAATAAAATATAATAAGATAAGAATGATTATCTAGTGTGGAGGGAGCATAGCAATCAAAAATTATGATTCCTCAACCAAAAACAATTGGATTTTGAAGACATGCCCAGAATCTGCTATATACTTGTGCCCTCAAAAAATATATTGATGGGATTACTGACTAGTCACAGCTCACAAATTAAGAATAAAGGCAAAGGAAGGAGAGGGAATAGGGCCTACAGGTAGGACCTGGTGTGGATGAGGCTCTCCATGGGTTGTGTGATTGCATGGTGTAGCTTGATGAACACAGTGATGACAAGAACAGGGGCATAGTTTAATACTGGCCTTGACACAACAGATTAATTTTGTAGACACAGTAGATTATCTTTCTGCAGCCCTGGGCTACTCTCTCCCTCCCTCCAAGAAGCCCTGCCTGGGCTGCCTGCAGTCACTGACCTGCTGCAAGAAATTGCCAGGAGAAACACAGGAAGCAGAGTGCACAGAGCAGCAGGTCAGGCTGGAAAGAGGAGGAGGAAGAGGAGGATTAACAGGGTGAGCAGGTGGGCTGGGTGTGGGAAGGCAACACCAGGATCTGGGAGCTGGGCCTTGCACAGGAGGGAAGGGCAGAGGTGGCCACATCTGCCCCTGGGGTATGGCAGAGTTGGTGCTCACCTTCTGCCCCACATTCCCACATCAACTCTGCTTGCTTGGCAGGTCAAAAGTCACTACTTAAAATCTCCCCAGACTGTCACAGCCCTGCAAACTCTGCAAGGTCACTGAACATGAAGCAGGTAGTGCAGCTATCTCCATCACTGTCAAGGCTGAGACAGGTCTGAAGCCCTGACTTTCTCAAGTTCTCCCTGCAGAGCCATGACAGCCAAAGGGGAGTGGGCTGAGTGCCACTCCTTCTGTTCCTGAGCAAACGCTTCCAAGATCCCATCAGATACACATCTGCAAACACAATTGCACATCCATCACCAGCAACTTAATTTGAACAGAGCAGAACAGGTGTGTGAAAGAGACACCTGTAGCCTGCACAATAGTTTTTTACTAGCTTCAGCAAATACAATTCTCGCTTTTCCATGGGAGCAGCTGAGTTGAGTACTAAAATATCTTCCCACACATATAAGTACTTTCAGGAGAGTTAAATGCTTTGAATTTAGGGTCCTATAAGTCTGAGTTTATGTGAGCATGCCATCTTTTTCAGTATACAAGTTTTGTTCAAATAAAGAAAATAAAAAGGAATTTGGACTTTTTCCAGACTTTGCAGATGTCAAATAAATTTTGTCTCATCAGACAGCTTCACGCTGGCTCCAAAGTGATTGTGTACATACACATAGACACACTCTTATACCAACTATGCACAAGGGAGACCATCTGTGTCCGTGCTGCCCAAGTGACATCCATTTCCTCAGCGAGTCCCACATGTCACGGGCAACTCTGATTTACTGCACTTAGCTATACAGCACACATGCTATAGGCTCAGTTTGTTTCAAAGTCTTTAGATATATAATATATTTGTGGGGGATAAGTGCCAGAGGCCTGAGATACCTAACAGGCTCTACATGTCTTTTGCACCACGTTTCCAACCAGGACTCCCTACCTGGAGGGACCATTAGTGAATAGACCGAGTAAATTACAAGCAGGGCTGACACACTACACATCCTGCTCACCACATCCAGCCCACACCATGCGCAGGGCACCACAGGGGACTCTGGGCACAGATGCAGCTCATGTTTCCAGTTATTGCCAAGCACCCTCATTTCCCGAGGTCTGTGGGCTGGTGATGCCAACTGCTAATAAGCAAAGTGCTTACTTAGTTTCCTCCACCCTTTTAGTTAAAAAGCAAAGGCAAAAGCAAAACAAGCAGTGCTAGGTGTGTGATGATGGGGTTAGCTAATTGAGCTCTTTGGCAATTTCATAGGTACACAACTGCACAGCCTTGGTGGTGGCTTAGAATCACATATTTGTGCAATGGTGTGAGGCAGCAGAAAGCTACCCGGATCAAAAATTTAGTTACAGATGTCATTCTGTCAGTGAGAAGCTTGTTTGGTAATCCCTTGTAACTCCAGGATTTTAAATAATGCTTTCCAAACTCATTCTTCTTTCCAGGGAGGCCTTTCTGACACCACCAGTATGTTTTTCATGAAGGTTTTACCCCCAAAAGTCCTTGTATAGTTGTTTCATTCACAAGCAAAAATAAAACAACTGGGATGCACTGTGCCTGCTGCTCAGTAATGACTGGACTATATTAGGCCCTGAGTTGGTATCTGCCCAGTAGAACTGGACCCCAAGACTCTTTAAGGACCACAGCATGCTTTTTTCCCCACAGAATCATTGGCATTAGTGGGGCTTTCAAATCCAACAACTCACCAACTAGCCTTACAAGAAAATCCAAATCCCTTGATTAAAAAAAAAAAAAAAAAAAAAAAAAAAAAAGTGCTTTACACATTCCTTGTTCCAGCAACCCAGAAAGAAGCTGAATGAATTTCTTGTAAAGTTATCCCCCAGACCTGCCCTGCTGGCTGCAAATTTCCACACTCAGATTTTACGAGGACATATTTTACCCCAGATAATTATTGGTCAACAAAACCAAGATGCTTATGAGGAAGTGCATGTTGCCATTTTAAACAGAAGGGCTAATGTGGGGAAAGCTGCAAATTAGATTTACACTAGAAACAAAGTTTGTACAGGCAGAAGATGCCAAATTCCAGTACTTGACAACAAAAACCTCCGCTGTAGGGGAAACCAGCATCCTCCCCCTAGTGAAGCTCTGTTCAAAATCTGAGCCATCCCTTGATCTCCTCTTTGAAAGTTGCCACTACCTGCTGAAGAATTTGAGTCTCAACAACACTGAACACCAGAAAGTCCAAACATCAGGGTTAATATCTAGATTTCTGCTAGTCTGAAGTCTTAATGTGTCACCATCTTCAAGCTGCTTGAGCAGCCTAAGAACTGCCATGGCCTCGTTGATCTTTCGCTGTTGACTCTGTTTTGTGAAAACAACAGTAATAACTGGGTTTCAGAACCACTTTTCCCCTAAGCATACAATCTGCCTTTGCCCTTCAAACAGGGTGGATAGGGCACATGTTGTTTTATTATTGTTATTTCCAAACTAGCTCTTCTAGGTGTGTCTCCTGCCTTTTGTAAATGGGAGTGTTATGTCATGCAACTGAGCAGCTATCTAGATTTTAGAATTTTTTTCTGGTTGCTCATGCTCGTGGTACCTCAGCCTGAGCATGAGGCTCAGCCAGAGAGAATAAAATCCTCTTTGTTCACTCTTCCTGCAATGCTTCCATTGGGCCTGAAGATAGTGAGAAAATGGTAAATGTAGGTTGAATGTGTTGGGAATGGATAAAACTGGAAAACAAAGGAGAACATGCTCAGAAAATGTCTCACCCACTTCTGAGTCTGTGAGGGACTGGGTTTTTTAGTCTGCTTCCCAAACTCTGAAACATAAATCGCTTTTCATCAGCGTGGGCAGGACCCCCATGAAGAAAGCCCATCCTGGCTGCCCTCCCGGAATGCTGCTGCTCTCCTGGCCAAGGCAGGACAGACAACCCAGCACGCCTTGTGGCTCTCAGCCTGGTGTCATCTATCTGGATGCTGAGGGACTTGCTCAGCAAGTTCAGCAGCTCATACAGCTTCCCATAAGATACTAGATAATTGTTGCTGGATTGTTGTGTGATGAGTAGGTAAGATAACAGGACTATTAAGCACTGTTTCGTCACCACCCTCAAACCAGTATACCAAATACTTCCTCTAAAAATAATGTTTCATCCCAAATCTAATAAAGATATATATTCTAAACTCCATCTGCTGTTACAGTGTTTAATTAATGGGGAAAAATGGCCAGTGTTAGATTTGACAGCTCAGGTGTTAATTATCATGTAGCAGGATCTGTCAATTACCTGAAAAAAAAAGTGAGAGGTAAATGCTTCATTTGTATGTTCAGTTTGGGCAGATACAGCAATGATTTTTCCAAGACTGCAAGACAATTTCCCTAATGTTTTCCCATGATGCATTAAGACTCCCATTCGGTTAGAACCATAAAGACATGCATAATCCTATAGTGACAGTGAGTAGCTGCTTGCATGAACTATAAGATTAATACCTTGCTGAAAGAGGGCCTGAGAGACCTAAGAGCAGTGATGCTCAGTAGGCTCATCCAGGCAAGGGGAAGCAGTGGCTGGTCCCTCCTTGCAGCTGCTTCAGACTGCAGGTGAAATCTCACCTGCCAAGGGCAGTGGGCAGCTTTAGGGTATGTTGTGTAGCCTGGAGGGTCTTCTCCTCCTCTGCACCTCCAGTACATTCCTGTCATTATCCTCATAGTGCTGAAGATAATAGAAGCTGGAATTCACCATTTCAAAGCCAGTTTTCAGCTACAATCCTTTTCATGGCTGTTGGAAGGTCAAACCATATCCTGCCTCAGAGGAAACAGAAGGGATACACAGTGAGGTCAGGTCAGTGGCAATTAAGGGATCAGTGGTGGCATCTCCCAGCCGCTCGCCCTGGGCCAGCTGCTCCAGGCCAGCAGCTCCATGGTTTCCCTTGCTTTGCCACTGTGCAGCATCCAGGGCAGGACTTACCAGGAGTGATCCTGCGGGTGCAGCCTTCCCATGCCACAAATAGGTCTAGCACAGGGTGGGGGTTGTATTAGGAAATGCTGAAAAGGCTGTGCTGCTGCGTGGTACCCATCTTGCCACAGTGATTGCATCCATGTAGCAATATCTGGGCACAAAGAACATTTTACAGGAGACTCTGCCACAATCTGTTGTCTTCCAAATTGCCAGAAAGGTGATGAATGGATTATTGTGGGTTTAGGTACAATATGTTGGCCACCAAGATCACTGTCTTCGATTAGACCATACACTCCTCCAAAAACTCATAGCACAGCTAGTCAGAAGACTGGAAAGCCATAGTTTCACTTGTGGGAAACCTTCAGAAAGTTCTGGGACCTGGTCCATCTTTGAGTTTTGCCAACAGTGTGGAAAGTCTGCAGAGCAAACTGCTGCAGCTCTGTTAGCTGATGCCCTGTGGCACTTCGCTAGTGGGAAAGTGCTTTTGTTGATACAGTTTGTTTCATTTTAGGACTTGCAAGAGAGCTTTTTTGCTGCATGTCCCTAGGTTAGACTGTGCAAAAAAAAAGAGCCAGCATCCACCTTTCAAGGACAAAAATGATTCCGTAAAAATAATTTAATCTCAGTATAGGTCTGTTGGATTATTATCACATATAATTAATTCTCTACATGCTGTGACATTCCCTGCTGGCGACCTCTTTTTCATCTGCAAAAATACTGAAGAGTTGTAGGAAGCAGGAGGGCTTGCCAAGACATCTGTATCAAGGTTGTTAGTGTAGACAAGGAATATGTGTCCCACACGGGAGGTTTGCTGTGTTTAAAACAGACCCATTCTATTCACATTATATCCTCTCCAGGGGTATGGCTATGGCAGTAGTATACTGTTCTGTACAAGCTTTAACTCTTTATTTTTTGTACCATAATTTATATTTTGAACCCTAACACATTTTTCAGTGTGAGTTCATGAAATAATTAGCTACCAGAGAAAAACTGCTTTGAATTCAATCCTTTAAGTAATTTTCATTCCTCATGATTTGCTCTGCTCCTCTTTATATACATCTAAACACCCTCTGAGTCTGGATCAGCTTGTTGCCTCCTGTCTCCTAACACCCAGCACATCAGTTATACTGAGCATTTTGTACCAGCTGAGCTTAACAGTGAACATATGCACCACACTGAACCAACAGAATTCAAACGTTATGATAAATAAGTTGACCACTTGCCAAATACCTACTAGCCTGGGTGCTGGGCCGCAAAAGAGGAGAGTAAAATCTGAGAGCTACTTAAATTCCTGCACCATTCTTCACTCCCATTACTGACTTTCACCATGCACTTGATCCATGGGACACCCCGAGAAGAACCATGCTCTTTACTTTAGCAGTGGTCTAGCAGTAGTAAGGCCAGTTGCTTCCCCAGAGGCACAGAAGCACAAGCATTCAGTGTGGTCATTGATATGGCTTTGAAATAGAAACAGGTTTGCAGAATTCGGGGGTGAGGTCTGATTTTTATTATCCGTCAGAGAGGAGTGCACATCTTAGGAAATGCTAGGAGGTAGAGGGAGAACTTGCCCTCCACTATTTCTTCCCATCCTTCCCACCAGTTTGGATGACCACAGAGTATTTCCTGTCTCACACTTAGTTATCATGAGCTATTTGCTCAGTTGTCTAAGACAGAAATTAAACTAAACTTATATTAGCTACCTTTTTCTGTTAATTTAATTAACAGCCTACCTCCTTATAATGCAGAATATTTTTTCCTCCCTTTTTGCTGTTGTCTGAAGGCAGTGGCAATGTTCAACCTACACACTGCTGTGCTGCTACCAGGATCAGCCTGGACCTGCTGAGATCCTTGCACATTTCTAATGGCATATGCATGAAACTTGCCCCCTTTAAATCTGACTTACACAGAAAAGCACATTTAGCAATGGCAGAGTGAATTCTCCAATGCATTTAATGTCAAGGCAGGTCAATCTGACTAATATTAGATCTAATTGCCACTCTAACTGGTTTTGTATTTCTTACCTGCATCCCCTTTCTTGCCTGAGACAGTATAAATAATAAAAATATTTTCTATGTCATCGCATTGGTTCATTGAGTAGCATAAGAGGGTACATTCAGCAGCAGCAGTAATTTGTGGGCTTGGAGTGGGATTGACCCAGGTATTGTTCACCAAGTCTGTGATTCAACATTCATTAATACCAGCTCTGTATCTACCAGATCATCTGGCAGTACAAGTCTAATCCAGACCAGAAGCAAGCCCTCAGATGCCTCTCTATCAGGTTAGTAATTGTGTGCTTCAGGGAGTCTCTGCCAGCTTGTGCCATGATCATGACCTGGCAGCCATCGTGTTGCATTTGCCCTCTCTTTTCAGCTGCCTTCATGTGGCTAAAGAATGTTGTCCCATTTGTATTGAGAGGATGCTTGATGGTGGCACACCCAGGGACCAGCCTTCCAATTTCAAGGACAGATCATGTGTGTTTCCAACGGGCTTCCTGCAAAAGGTGTTCAGGGGAAGCTCAGCACTAGTGTCAGCAAAATATTTCCAAATCATATTAGGTAGCAGAATTAATCCACACTTAGCTACATCCTTACAGCTGGCAGAGCTGATTCACTTAGATCCTGTTTAAACTAAATTTCCTCATCCTTCACCTGTTGGTGAATACAGCCAAAGTATTAAGGAAAGATTTATCCACCACACACTGCCCCTCTCCTTTGGTGCAGAAATTGGACAATCAGTAAGATGACTTTGTAGCTGATTGATGGTATCCAAAAGCGTCTCTGTTCACACTCTCTGCAGGGGATGAGTACAGATGGACAGTGTGCCAGGGCTTGCTTATGTGGGTGTCTCCAGTGTTGGGATCCTTTGGAAGAGGCTGATGCCTACCCTGTGCCTCTCTCTGTGCTCTGTTCTGTGTGAGGACCTTGTGAATCACCTTGGATAGCAATAGTAAGTTTGGTCTGCTGGCCTGGCAAGCTGCACAACACCTTGGTTTCCACAACCTGTCTGACTAAAGCATGCAAAACCAGCACATGTGCTCCTGTTATGGAGAGCAGCAAGGTAAATGGAGATTGTGTACTGTTGGTTGTCTTCATGCTCTTGCCTCTCCCTCCTTTCCAGAAGAGATCAACTGCCTCTAAACAAACAGAGTAAGAGATGCTCCCACAAAGCATCATAGTCATAGTCAAGGGCTATGCTTATGTCCCAGCTTGTAATTTGGCCCAGCTCCTTTGCCAAAAGAGAAGCAAAAGGGACATGAGTGAGTTAATCCAAAAGGCTTATACAAGATGCTGAAATAGTTGCATGGAATGGTATGACAGAGGATACTATGCCATAGGTTTCAAGTGACAGCCAATTGCATGGATTTGTGTATTGTTATGTCCGTGCCAGTACCTGTACTTGGGGCCTGTGGGCCTGTACTTTCAACCTGTGGAAGTTGGATTCTGCCTCTGTGGGTACAGACAGCAGTAGAGTGACACGGCTCATGCTGTGCATGAGTGAGTCCAGGCACTAATACAATTGGGAACTGAGGCATGGTGACAGCAGGCAAGTATGATCACAATGCATGCCTGATGAGTGTGCAACTAGAAGAGGAAGTCCCTGGATACAAACCTGCTTACAGAGTCATGCAGCAACAGTTAAAGACTATGACCTTGGTGTGTAAGTGGCAAGAAAAGACTATTAGAGGTCCTGTCAAACACCTACAGACAACAAGCCTTGCAGATCTGCTGAGAAAACATTAGCAAACATAAGCAGTCCTGGATCAGTAGAGCCTCTTTCAGCTGATAAATGGATTAATGACCTGTGTCAGTCATGTTTTTGACACAGTGCCAGGTACTCAAAATTTCATTTCTGGACTCCTGGAAGCATGGCCCAGAGGCAATCCAAAATAACTGATTTGGACCCTGTGTATATAAGTCAACTTCTGTTTTAGAAGAAGAGATCAGACACTCCACGCCCCCAAAAGTCCAAAAACATAAGCAAAATGCAGTAGCATAAATGTTAACTGTGAAATGCATAATTAATCTAAATGCTAACAGTAGGGGATTTAATATTGATGTAGAAGCTTAGAAAAGGCTAGGAGATAAAAAGTTGCTACAGCTGATTAGTAGGAAGAATCAAGTGTCTTGTCACCATTCTTTTTATTTTGGGTGTTTTTCAGAAATAACTCATCAGATCATATATTTAAATGTCAGAAGAAGGCTTCACATAATTCCTCCCACCCCAAAAAAAGGCAGAAAATGGACAAGGAAAGGAGGTGCTGGTAGGATTTGTCCCTGAGCTGTCACAGTACAGTTTCACTATTGTGCTGAGTACTGAAGGCTGAATCACTAGTAAGCAAATGGTCCTTGCTAAGAACTGCAAATGTTCCAGCTACTGCAAGAACAAAACTATGCAACAAAAGCTCACATCCAATGCTTTGGGTAAAGGCACACCTTGAGTGGGGTAAAGGGGGCTTAGTGAGTTTTCTTCCATGGACTTTCCACTGAGGACTATTATATACAAATGCACCTCCTCTTTCTTATGGAAACTCAGAGAGAGAAATCACTGGAAGTTGGAAAAGTACTAAAAAAAAAAATCACAGTATGCAAGGCCTGTATGCAAGCACCTTCCCTAGGCACCTGCCACTGTCTCCTGTCCAAGGCAATGTAATGGGCCACAGTGACCCCTGATCTGATCTAGTATGGTTGATCTTCTCTTCCCAAAGCAAGAAAATCTAATTAATTTCAATTTGTGGCATTTTTCATTACCATTATCCTGTTAGGGAGTCCTAGTCTCATTTATTGCCTCTGAAACAATCTTCAGACTTGCATGTAGCTCAAAGACTGGCAGAAATCAAGAACATTTGGGCTATCTGGAGACATGTGCGGTATTCTAACTTAGTCCAGAATAAATCAGACTTTGTGGGATTTCACATTGGCATTCACCTATACATTTTTGGGTATTTTTTGCTGGTTTATTTATCCTCAAAAATTTAGATTATCTTTACTTTGCTATAAACCTTCCATTGGTCATTGCCCACCCATTTGACTCTGCTCGTTGCACACTTAGACAAGAGATGGAGTCAGGCTGCTGTTGTGAGGCTGCTGTTTCCCAGCTGCAGACAGTTTTAGGAGCTGAAAATCAATGCCAGGCACACCTGGCACGGGCTTACCAGGAACTTCTGCAGCATTAAATAAAACAGATGGACTATAAGCATGCTCTTAAAAATTCCTAAAAAAACCCCAAACCACCAACCAAAAGCCTCTCAAACTGCTAAACAAACTTTGCAGTCTGGTATTGAATAACAAAACCAAGCCATCCGCCAGAAATATAAGTGTTCAGAAATCCAAGTGATTATTCCATTCAGGGAATGAGGTAATTAAATGGACAAACCAGTTAACTTTCAAGCTAATATGCGTATGTAAGGAAGAATTAAAAAATAGAAATGATTTTAAAAAATTAGAAAGAAAAGAGCAGGGACAGCTTGTCAGCACCCCATAAGGCCAGTCTGCCTCACTAGCTGTCTGAAAAAAAAAATAAATCAGTGGGGCATCTACAGGTGAAAGGCTGGTATTTGCCATTTTTCAAGGTAAGAGTTGGTAGTCTTAGTCTGCGTACCTCAAATGGGCTTTTGCTGGCTATATATGTACTTCTCCTCAGAGCATTCTCCAAGGTAGTTCTTCTACAGCCACCTTGTACCTTCACTATCAATGATCAGTCCTCAGATAATTCCTACCTTGCCTACCTGGGTACATTTAAGCTAGACACATGTTAACACACCAGGTCTTTGTAATAATCTCCATTTTTTCTGACAGTTGCAAAAGATATATCTCAGCCAAGTCAATGAAAACTGGCATTCTGTAGATGAAACCATGCTCAAGAAATAATATGCCAAGAATATTAGGGTTTAAAATCTGGAAAAGGGACATATAAATTAAGATGCCATAGATGGATTGCTGCCTAGTGTCTTTCAAGATTACTCCTTGGGATGAGATGTGCCAACAGGGATTTTTACTGGGGACAGGTTTTGGGAATTTTTGGGGGAAGTTGTAGGTAGAAAATTAACCTAAAACCTAATTTTAACTATAGAGTGTCTCCTGCTACTCTATAACATTTAGTTAAATATCTTGGAGCAAGCAATAACACAGCTGCTGAAAGCAAACAGCAAAGCAGGTCAATGAAAAAATTTATAGTCACTTTCTTTTGCAGATTATTTCCTTCTCTTTTCTTCATATACATTTGTCCAAGAATTAATTCTGAAATCCCTGGAACTTTTTTTAGAAAAGATTCCCACACCTACCTAAGAAGTATTTATTTAAGAAGTTGGCTTTGTGGCCACCTCAACTGCACTACATGGAATGTCTTTCATGTTTCCATGCAAAACTTGAAGTCACTTTTATTTATTTAAATAAATAAATAAAATGTTATTTATATATTATGTGTGTTTCTATGTAGAAGTGTATATATATAAACAAGAGTTTATATTTTAGCATCCTTTCTTCTGCCTACAAAATGTCATCACTGACAAATTTTGCAGCATGGCTCTGCAAAACTCGTGCCTGTTCAGAGAGGACAGGGGCTGAGAGAATTAAAAAATGCAGAACATCCTCAGGGGCTCACTCCCAGCCATAATTCATGCAGTTTGCTGCAAGCAGAGATGTGAGTAACATCTCCCATTTTGGCTCTACCCCAAACAGTAATGACTTTCAATTTTCATTCTGTCCTGACCCAGGTTTCAGACACTGGGAAAGCAGAGATGAAGGTTTAATTTAACTAGTTCCCAGTTAATGTAATGATTTTGGAAAATAAGGTCTTCATCAAAAAATAAGGTTGTTTTTCTTTCAAAGGTGGATAGCCCAAACTTTGTTACCATACTAAGTCTGAGTCACTTCACATCCTTTCTTGGAGCATAAATTTTTTGTCTTCATTTAACAACTCACAAAGTTAATAAACTGAGAACAGTGACACTGTTCTGTGCATTTACTCTTGTGTGTAAATGCACATGCACATTTCTGTGCACCATGTGTGTGTATATATATATATGTTTGTGTGTGCATGTGCATAGGTATATATATACAAACCCCAGTAAGATAAGTCATTAGTGTGGCAGTATACATGAGAGTGTATAGAACCTTAGCATTTACACTAGAAATCTAAAATATAACAAAGCCAAGTTTGCATAGTAATTTGTATCAAGGAGTGCAACTAAAATTTGTATTTGCTTCCTATCTTTTATAAGAGACTTTTGTTAGTGAAAAGGATTAAAATTGGGTCTCACTGCTCAAATCTGAGTCTTTATATATTTGTTAGCCATAAGGTAATATTGGCAAACAAACCAAACCAAAAGGCACATCTTCTGAAGAAGACTCAAAGGTGAATACAGTTCTGCAGTCAAGCAAAATTGCCAGCACATGCTTTCTCTGTTGTTCCCAAAATAAGTGAGGTGTCAGTAAAATTCCAGTTCACACAAGGTCATAATGAGTTCTTCCTCCAGAAATTAGACCATGATTTTAAAAGAGGGAAAAGAATCCATGCCCTGTTCTTGACTGTGTCTGCAATACTAAGAGGGTGCCACAGGTGAGGTCCCCCCATCACAGGTGGTAAGCAGGTTTTCCCTGGCTTATTCAAACAGTCAGAGTTCACAGAAAGTCAAGCTGAGGATTATATGTGAAGACCTAAGGAAAATAACCAGTTAGCCCATCTAAATCTGATCCTGCAGTCTGCATAATTGTGGTGCTGTAATAAATAGGTTGCTTTGTTTTCTCATCCAGACTTTGTGCCCACTGCAAGCTTTGTTGAGATTTTCCTTATTACAAGCTTACAAGATTTGCTATCCCACTGGCCCCCATTTGCTTTATTCCTTTGTATGCAACAAACTGCCTGTAAAATATTAATATGCTGTCTGTAAAAAATGAGCAAAATCCACACAGGTGCAGGTGAGACTGCCTTGATAATTGCTTATCACAGTAAAGATCCAGTATAATTTTATTTAATGTGATAAGCACCTAAAACCCAATTTTCCTGACAGTTGCTTATCTGGTGTTTCAATTTTACTTTTCTTCTTTAAATATTCTTTTAGGTACAAAAGTTTTGTTCTCTCAGATTCACAGTGGGTGGATAAGACCAAGAAAATATAAGTACCATTCACAAAAGTGCCAGGCTTTACTTTTATTGAAAAATGTAGTAGTTATGTGTAATAAAAAGCATTCTCCCTTTGTGGAGGTGGAGAACAGCTAGTAACATTCCAGAAGGCCTTGTTTTTCTGTACTCCTCCTGCATTTTAAGAAGAGATTGCATCCATTCTTACTTGCTTTTCAGTTTTGATTGCAGCCAACAGACACAGGCAAGAAATTAAATCTCCCTAAATCTGACTCTGCATTGCAAGGTTTGTGTATGACCTTGGCTTTGTGCTAAGATTTGGGAGCTGTCCCTGAATACAAAGTTGGTCTCTGTAGCAGTCACTGTCAATATAGCCATTTTTGCACATATTACTTGTGTTTTATTTACTGGCTCCTCTTTATTGTGATTGTTTGGTAGGGATTTTTTAAATGCTATAAAATATGTTAGGCATATAGTATTGTCACATATACATTCCCAAAATGATCTTGCCTTTTGGAAGGTCCTAATTCTGCAGTGCTGGCCCCATTATGTTACCACTCTTTTTTTTCACCAACCTTTTCCATTTTAAGTAAACCGGCAGTGGCAGGTCCTGGAACCAGCCTCTCTGAGGTCTCTCCAGCACCCAGAGACACAGGTTTCCATACCAAATAACATGCAGCTAAATATGAATCTCTTTCATGTGCTAATGAGGACTTGTCCCTAACCACCCCTGTGGCACAGGAGCATGTCAGGGTGACACAGTGACATTTAATTTCCAGTGCATCCTGTCCAGCTGCAGGCAGGTTGCACTGGCAGACATCAGAACCCCTCTCCTCACATCTCCAAGGGATCTCTGCACCCATTCCTGACCAAGTACCTCCTCCTTGGCAGATTTTCTACAGGCATGCCCAGGAGACATTAACTTCAAGCCAAAAAGCACTGATAAAACAAGGAAATTAAGGAGTAAAGAGCACAAAATAAATGGCCTGTACAACCACGCTTGGCCCCTGCCCTTTCCCAGCCTCAGCACAGGCCACTCTGCCCATTTTATTTACACAGACAGTCAGGGGTCAGCACAAAGCCTATAGATCATTTAAGACCTTGGTCTGGCCTTCTGGGCAGGGCTGAATTTTACTCAGCCAACATCTTTATTATCTTGAAGTAATCTCCAGTCTCTTGGGTTCAGTGCCACATGGAAAAATACCTCTGCTGAGGGGAAAAACACCCTCCCTGATTATTTGAAAGGTCTAGACTAGGTGGAATTTTCTTTTTCCCTAAAATTATCAACATGATATATGTTGCATTGTAATTTTGATCTACGTCTGTTAAGGCTATACTTCTGCCCCCACCAGAGTCTGTGGCTAACACTCCCTTGAATGTACGAAAAGCAAGCCCTCGACCTGGAGGGAGTTAGACCTCCATGGAAAAAAAAAATCAATGATAAGAAAATTCTGACTTCATATCTATGGTAATAAAAAAGAACAGATCAGATAAAAATGAATTAAAGGAACATGAAAGCTTCAGGTCTGTAGGCAGTTTATGGAGAATATTGTGTCTTTAACACTCTCTGTCTTAAATGTGAGACTAGGAAATCAAAGTTTGATCTAACAGTAAATCAGCTGGTTAGCACAAAATCTGAAGCATTTAAAATCTGGCTTCATAAAAATGTCATTCATTGATGCAGTATAGAGAGACTGCCTGGTCTGTCAAACACCTTCAAGTAGGTCATCTTTTAGGGATTAGTCTAAGTTGCTATCTGTTGACATTTCACATGTGACATCATAAGCTTCTTAAAATGAATGAAATTCTGTTTCTTTTTTTTTTTTTTCAAGCAAATGATAGCTGAAATCTTACAAGGCAGAAAGATTTGCTAAACTGGTTAGTGATTTTGGCTGCCTCATATTTGAACTATCCACTTTTACAGAATCTAAAGAGTCTGTTTGTCAGGAAGTGAGTCTTCTGTTTTCTGAAAACTGGACCTTCGTCTCAAACTGGAACTCAATCCATGAAACACTATAGTAATGAATAGCATACTCTGAAAATCCCTAGCCATCATCTTCCAGTTAATGATGTAGTGCTTTATTATTTGTCAGAAAAGGACCAATTAGGAAGATGGATGTGAGTTTGATGCTCTAACTTTCCGTATCAGTTCTGCTACTGATTCCTTGCGTGCCCTTGAGCAAGTCACCTGTGTTAGGCTCTTCAGAGGTGCTCACTGCTGGTCTCGTACCATGGGCATTAGAGTCAACTTTGAAATGATCTGTAAAGCTTCCTGTGCCTCGGCATCGCTGCCTTCCCAACTGAGGCTCCTATTGCAGAGGAGCACAGCTGTGAATATGGCACCATCTACACGTACAATAGATGAGTGAGACCTACACAGATCTACAGGCCATTATAACACACAGTTGGGTTTTTTTCCCAGATTATGTTTCAATAACCAGATGAAAAAACAAGACTATCTCTGAGCTGGGCTTCCTAATGGAATGGGTGAAAAGCATAGAGGGGCTGCATCTTCTTTTGGTTACTCCTTTCTTGTTTGCCCCCACAGTAACCATGGGCTCCGGTGTTGAGGACAGTAAGAGAAGCTGAACTACACTGGGAACTCAGGTTGCTTATTGCTACTAGTAGGAGGAAAACAGGAAAAATTATTGTTCTATCATGAATGAGACTAATAGCTTCTCTGAATGCAATAAATTAAAATGAGAGAGATTATACAGGAATGGTTATTTTTACTGCAGGGAAGCAGCATCTTTTTATTGAGCATTTTAACTACTTAGAGCCATTGTGTTTGCCATCTTGGATATGCTTGAGGAAAATATCCTTACAGAATTACTTTCTTTTAAACAGTAACTGGAGAAGAAAGCTACTATGAATAACGGGATGCAAGTATACTATTTATAGATGTCATTTATTTATACATCCTTTGTATGTTTATGTATTCATTGAGACCTTAATTTCTCAAGAAACTTATCTCTGTATCTTATTTACTCGCCTGGAGTGGCTTCCCCTTTCATACCAGTCAACTAAACATATAATTGTTTAGAAACTCTACAGACTTGCCAAATTATGAACTCATGTGCATGGAAGGGGACAGAAGTTCAGATTTCAATCTGGCCATGTAGGGCGGCACGTGCTGTCCTAAGCTGCTCTAGTGAAGTTGTTCATCTTAGTTGCTCTCCAGAGGCTCTTTTATTGGGAGAGAAAAAAGATCTGACTGCCAAGAAGGAAGACTGTGCTGTCTGTGGAGCTGTTTCAGGGCTCTAATAGGGAAAACAGAATATTCCTTTTTTCTTTTTTTTTTTTCCTCTGTTCTGAGGGACTCTGGAAAAGAGTATAATCCAAAAAATGGTAACTCTCCTCAGGGCCATATTTTCCACTCCAGGTCATGCTCTGGCCTTTCAGCTCACTGTGCTGGGCCACTTATTGTCCTTTTCCATTTTGTCTCTTTGCCACTGGAAAAGAGCCCCTAATTCCTGGGTCAGGGCCTTCTCCTTTTCTTCTGTGCTCCTGCAGACTGTCATCCACCAAAGCAGCTCTAACCAAGATGGCAGTCTGCTTTACTGACACTTTAGTACTTTCTTGCACCTTAGACATAACTTGTAAGCAATATGCCATCAAACAGCTCCACAGTGGAAACAAACACAAAACACTTCTTTTTTCCTTGGACACACATTCAAAGGGCTACTCATCAAGAGAAAAAAACTATGGATTCAAGGATAAATTGAGGTTTTCACCTTTCTCCAAAAGCAATAAAAAATTTTGTTAGCAGTTGTATGGAGAAGGAAAAAAAGGATCTGCTCTTTTTTATTTTAATTACAAACAAACTGCGAAATACAAATTACTAAAGAGCACTCTCCAGCTCTTCCATGCCATTTAGTGCTTGGGAGGATCAGGTTTACAGCAGTCTGGGAGAACACTAGAGGTGGAGACCACATTTTCTCCCTTTCACAGCTTCTAGAGTCATTCTCTTAGGGTGCTGAACGGTACTTGTGCTGGGAGCTTCCAGGTCTGCTACAAAGCATGGGACCAATGTCCCTTCAGGTGAACTTAACCCTGTGGTGTAGTGGCAAACAAAAAAGCTCTTTCATTTTTCCTGCCAGGTACACCCTGCATCATCCCAGCTGGCACTTGTGGTGAGTAGCAGGCATGCTGCCGACTTGCACAACATTGTTTCAGGCTTCCTGTTTTGATCAAGTTATTCAGTGCAGAATGCCAAAGCACACTGCTGACCCAGAGTCAGCTAGAGCAGGTGGTAAGGCAGAAATGCTGTGACTCCTGTGAGCTGAGGTCTTGAGAAGCTGTTCAACAGCAGCTGTTTCATGCAGCTTCAAGGGCACATCATGATAAAGAGCATTAAGGAATCTTAGAGCCTGACAGCACAGTTTCTTTGCCGCACACAGCTCAGCATTTAGGCAGCATTTCTCAGCACTTTAGAAGTCAACAAACTAAAGACAAGCACTTCTGTGAACATGCACAAGATGCAAAGGAGCCATGAAACATGAATGGCACACAAGAAAACTCAAGCTAGACTTCACTCACTCCATGATTTGGATGAGCTGGATTAGGTCATTGCAAGGAAACCACACTGTGAGGAGACCACTGCTGCTCCCTTCTGCAGAGGTTTGTGCTGTGTTATGGCTCATATGGCAAATTGTTCATCAGATTGAGTTTTTGTCCCCTCCTTGGGCAATATATCCCATCCCTTCTTGATTTGTTATTGGACACAATACATCTGTCAAGGCTTGGTGCACAGAGGGGTGGTAGGAGGTGGGTGTGCTGTGCTCAGGTGCTTCCTCTGGACCAGCATACTTGTGAAGGCTGCACTCAAACCCCATAGCATGAAAGTGCTGGCTGGGAGGAGGACAGGATGGCATAGGATGTCGAGTTGCTATTGGCATGTGCTATAAAATATGTGTCTTTTTGACACATTTTGGGAGACAGTGCAACAGACATGCATATGCCACCTAGCACACTTCTGGGAGCATGGCAGCAATCCAATGGAGTTGCAAATTAAAGCTAAAATGGGATAGGATGTCATTACCAGTTTCAAAGATGTGTTTCAGGCACTCAGGTCAGGCCCTCTGGGTAGAATTTGTAACTAAAAAAAGACCTCTGCAGATGATTCTGTATTTTTTTCTTGTGTTAATGATGACCTGTGTTTGATCTTGATCAGCAGAGATTTTATCTCAGACTAATTCTGCCCTCCCTGAGTTCTATGAGGGACTCCTAGATCAAAATTCCTGGAGAATGCATGCCAGCAATTTTAGGGAAGGGGTGAGGGAATGATACAGTTCCAGGGACATCTAGGCTGTGCTTTCTTGCCCAGTGTCAGTTAGACTTATTTTATGTGCAGCATCTGAGCATTATTTTATGGGCAATTATCTTTAGATATATGGGGGAGTGGAAGGGAGGAGGGGAGTGTGATGTGGAGGAGAGTCTCAAAATCCCAGCCACAATCCAGTCATTTATCAGAGACATCCTTTTGCCTAAGCACTCCAGTCTCCTACCTGCCAATATCTTCAAGAGGGAGGAAATTGTACGGACAGCTCTCTGTATTCCTCCTCAAGGTGTGGCATGAATTGAAAGCACATCTGAAATCTGATAGAGATTTTGCATGAGGATCCTAACAGCCATTCTGGTTTTACACCTCTCTGATGTGCAGAAGTACTCCTTCAGCACACTTCCTCTCCTTTTGTGTCCATGCCTTCCAGACACATGCAAGACCATGGTCCTTCTAGGAGTATCCCACCAAAAGGGCAATGTGTATGTTATGTCTGCTATTAGTATTATTCCCCATCTTCCAATTCTGCATTGCCATTGATTGATTGTGTGCTGGCTGGCTGACTCTGATACATAGCTTGTTTATCACCTTTAATTGATTGCAGGTTCATCATCCTTTGCCCAGTACCCTGTGCAGATTGTCATTAATTGACATTTACTTATTTCACAACACTATTTATTGCTATCTTCCTTCTCATCAGCTTTTCTCTTTCCTTCGCTTGTCCTTTTTCTCCCCCTTTCTCCCTGCTCTCTCCATTTGCCAGTGTCTCTCCTTTTCCTCCTGTTACTTCCTTGCTCTCCTACATCATGTACCTGTTTTTTGCCACGGTTTTGGTGAAACTTGTGCTTGCCACAGATTCCTTTCTCGCTGCCACCTGTCTTTGCCCTCTCTGTATTCTGTTCGGGTGGGGGGGCTCTCCTCACTCCCTGCTGCTCGTGCCCACGCAGCTCCCAGGAGGAGAAACAGATGGGCTGGCACTGAGCACAGCCCATGGGACCACAAGGACCTGAGCCCACACCTGAGCAACATGCAGTCCTGAGCCCTTCATCAAGGGCTGCTTGGGAGATTTGCAAGTCATGGTGCACCAGATGAACCAGACAAGAGTGAGAACAAGCAAGAGTTAAAAGCAGCCTTTCCTACAGTACAAGGAATAAGACAGCCAATGTTTGTGCTTTGAAGTGGGAGTGTTTTCAACAACCCTTTTGCTGATCTGCACTGTGACTGCCCGTGTAGGGGCACAAGTCCTGGTGACAAAAAACCCTACACATGAGCAGACACCTTGTCTGTTGGGTAGTGACCCTCTTGCTGGTGTGTGTGAACAGTCTTTTACATGGTAATGGTGCATGTGTGTAACCACAGTAGGTGACAGTGGGACTGTGGGCAGTAGCATGTTGGTGGATGCCCACTGAGAGCTGTAAGCCTCCAGCATGTCCTGCTGCCCTTGACATGAGCCCAGACAGAATGCAGCCTGGAAACAGGTACTTCTGTCTTCAGGACTGCTCATCAGCATGCAGAAAGAGGTACCTCTGCACAGCAAGGTATGGCTGCGGAGAGCTGAAGCCCAAGAGTGAGATGCTGGGAATAGTGTGTTCAAACATGACCCACAGCCTTATGCATTTCATGGATCAGCACTGGGGAGGTTTGTGTGCCTCCTTGCCTGCCTTCCCACTCCCACACATGCTTGGTAGCCACTGTGTTCTTTTCCCAGGCAGAGGCCATCACCTCAGCAATGCACTGTGTGGACATTATTTCACAGTTGGGAGGAAAAAGCACAGGCCCTCAGCGCTTCCCTTTGGCTCATGCCCAATCCCAGTGACACTACAGACCTCAAAGGAAGGCTACCAGGGACACTCAGAATGCTTAGAAAAAAAGGCTCATTTTAATAACTCCTAGCTCCGCACTCCTGTATGTCTTAGAAGAGGCTTGATTGCTCTCCAACCTTTAAAAATAGTCTTGTGTTTGGAAAGCATCATAGTGCAGATCGTCCTTCCTCCTTTACTGGAGGGCTGGTAGCAAGGCGTGAAAAAAAAGAGCAGACAAGGATCTGGAATCAAAGGCAGGGAAGCACTTAGAGACGTGTCAATGTGAAGTGCTATATAGATGTCACATTGAAAGGACTGGCAGATTTCTATCTAAACTGTTCCTCCTCCTGATTGCATTTGTCTCCCAGCATAGTGCTTCTTCATCCATACCATCCCTGTGACTATGATGACACCATCTCAGCAGACTGCATTTTGTCCAGACGTGCACAGTCCCAGCCACCTTCCGTGTTCGTAGGTTCTTATCTGAAGCAGCAAGGTCAAGTCTTTGGTCTTTGACTCTGTGCAGTGTGGCAAAGGTGAAGAAGGCATGTGGGGTGCCCCTAGCTCAAGTCCATGCATGTTTTACTCCTCCTTTTGACCCATGATGAAAATAAACCAGGCCAAGATTCACTTCTCATGCAGAACCTTAAAAGTATCAGTTCACAGGCCTCAAGCAAATACCTGTGTGTGACCAAGACAGCTGAGAGCTTTCCTCTGGTGGCGGGCACTGCATGTGCCAACACAGTGCTGCAAGGCAGTGCTTCAGACGAAAAAATTGAAGATGTTTCTTCTGCCCAGCACATGCCAGAAAAAGCACAAATGAAGAGCGCTAATTTCAGTTTATTTGCTGGATAAATTACATCTAATGAAGAAACAGCACAGGTGGGGCTGTTCAAATGAAGAGTGTGTGGAAGGCAAAAAGGTGAGTGGCAGGGGAAGAGCAAAGTGTCTCTGCACCAACCCCCACAGCTTCCTGGTGCGTGGGGACTCCCAGCAGAGGAGTTCATTTTTATCTTCCTTTAGATTAAAAATATCTTTTGGTTTTTTTACATCAAATTGGTAGAATTTAGGCTTTGAGAGGAGAGAAGACACCTCCACCATAAACAAAAGCTGGTTTGTGGAAGTTTGTATTTGACAGCTGTCTTCCAACATGTAATCAGATTAAATAAATGTGCCGGCTACTCACTATGAGAGAGCTAACAATTATGTGCAGGAAGATGTGACACAGTTGGTTTTGATGGTTTCCCCTGTGGTTTTTACTTCTCCTTTTGGTGAAGTGTGGCAGCTGTGATTTCTCTAATTTCCACTCTCTTCAGAAATTGTGAAAATATCCTATCTGTTTTTCTTTTTATATCAGCATATTTGTTTTGCTGTCAATTCAGAAGCAAATTCAGTTGTACAAACAGATTAAGACTAAAATGAAATGTAGCTAGAAAACTGCCTCAACCAGTGTTTTATGCATAAAATCACCAAGTCACAGAATCGCAGAACAGTTGAGGCTGGAAGGAACCTCTGGGAACCTCCTAGTTTGCCCACTGCTGCTCAAAGTAGCTGACATATAGGGGCCAAAAAATAGGAGTGTGCCCTGCCTGTCACTTCAGTGAAATACATGCAACAACTTCTGTAAAATACTAGCACTTTCTTAGTGCATCTAGTGAACAGTCCTTGTTTAGATATTTTGGAATACAGATGGCATTCAGAATTCATAAAGAGGGCCAGAAGCATTCCCCTAGTCTTCAGCCCAGAAATCAGCAACACAGATATAAAACCAATTCAATACTTGTATACTCACACCCCAGATTATGTTTTTGACATAACAGCATGCCAATGAAAAAGTACTGAGAAGTTTTCCTTTAAGTAGAATTCAGTGCATTGCTTTTGTGCTTGCAAGTCCATGAAGACTTCTGTCTTTTCAAGGTTTCCTTAGCCACCAATTTATTATACACATAGGTGATGCACGCTCTTCATCAACATTTAGATATAAGGAGCAAGTACAGTGATGTTTTTGAAAGAATGTTCAAAGGCAGCTGTATCCAGTGTTTCTCTATGGGGACACTTGGCAGCAGTACACTGATGTTGACCACCACTTCATGCAGTGTGCGGTCTCTGTCCTGTTCTGAGTCACTGACCTTTTTTTGTGCTCCCTCTAGGCAACCAGGCCCCTAAACATTGGTTTATATGCAAGGTTTTATATGTCCTGGTGTTAGCCACCTGAACTCTATTGGATCTAGCTCTTCATGTCTAGTCCTGTACTACATCACACTGTGGGAACTAAGGCCACCAAACACACCTGTGTTTGTGCTCACACATGGCTCTGCCCGAGCAAGCACGGGGAAGCTGTCCAAGATCATTCACGTTATGGAACAGGCAGTCTGCAGCAAGGCTCTCCCTCCATACAGGGTCTTTCTTGTTTAATCCAGTAGCTCCAGACTTATCTGCAGACTCTTCAGGTTAAGGCTCATTGATGTCTTTGGTTCATGTTCACCTCACATGGCACTGGGAGATTTTCTTACCCTCTGTTTCTTGCCACCTCTTTGCCAGCTGTCACCACTCACATAACATAGCCAGGACAATGGGCCTCAAACTCTGTTTTAAGGGTGTATTGTCCTGGGGAATGATGCCTGAGACAATAATGCTCTGGATGTCTTCCACATGCCTGACATACCTGGCACTGTGCTGCTCATTAATCAGGTCTGAGCTTCTGTGATTTCCAGTCAAGCAGTGGTAAACAAAGCCTCACAGATTTTGGTTTGCTCAAGACATCCCTTTGTGAACGGCAGAAGCAGAGGGACTATTGCACAAGCAGTTCCAGCATCTGCATGACAAACAGAACGGCAGACGCTGTGAGGAAGAAACTTCCTGCGTCACACCAAGGTAAACAGCTAAGTCAACCCCACACATCTATGCTGGTTCCCAGTGATTTCACTGCCATCTCAATGGACACATGAATGGGCAGCTGGAAATCTGCCTTTGAACACTGGTGGGCATGTCTTGTCTGTCCACAGCTTAGGCTCAGTTTCAGTCTGTTCTTGAGAGCCTTGAACAAACTTCAGCTTAATGCAGATCTTAAATTTAATTATTCTAAATCAGAGCTTTTTGCTGTTTTAATCAGCTTTAAAAATGACAGTTAAGTTCAACTAGCACAACTCAGTAGGTGGGAAAGTCCTAGGAAGTTGGATGGGCACCAGGAAAACTGGTCAGGTGTTTAGGCTGACCAAGTGACAGCATCATAGGTCCCAAGTGCTGCAAGAAAAGAATCTGCTCTATTCATTAATTCAAAAACTTAAACAAATGATAAAATGAATTATTGTTATAATTGTTGTTATAATCTAAAATAATTAATTTAGAATTACTACAACTGTCATACCAATGTCAGATCAAACTCAATATTATACAGGAATTTAGCCAAATAATTAGTCCTTACCTTATGCATTTCAAAAAGAATTGAAGAGGGATATCCTCTGATTAGAAGTTGGAGGATTTTAACAAAACCTGTAAAGTTGTGATTGAAAATGTTTAACCTTCTGTGTGCTGAAATAAAACTAACAATCTGATTGTCTCAGGGACAATGATTAAAGCTTTCTTCTTAGAATTATGTTGCTGAATCCTTGAGTACCTAAACATACAGCCTTCTTTGTGCTTTTGAAAATCATATTGGCAACCCTGAAAATCTTGTTGCTGCCTTTCCCTGCCTCTACCTTCAGAGACGTTTATCAATTTGATAAGAAGTTTGAAAACTTTATTTACCAACAGTTGCAGATAATTGATTCTTTTCAGACTTTTAAACATGCAATACACTCTAAGAAACAACTTTATGAAATATTATGCGAACACAAAGCCTTCTCTAGAGTGACTTGACGTGCTCATATGCATGCATTGGATGTGCCTGCTTTCACGCATCAGATTAAGGAACAGAAAAAGACTGTGGCATTTCACAGCATAGAAGAATAGAGGGGGAAAAAAAGAATAATAAATTTCTGAAGATAGTTGGAGCCTGAGAACGAATCAACTCTTTCAGGCTTCTGGATTTGTACAAAGTAAAACCTAGGATTGCAGCCAATAAGGCAGATGGTGATCTGCTGGACATCACATCACTTGAACAGACTTTTGCTCTGTTCAAGATGACTAGTCACATGCTGGTAGGGGGTACTTTTTAGTGCTGTGGGTTTTTTCTGCCCAAGGTAGATAGTCAGAGATTTCCATACACTCATTTTCCTTATTCTGTTTTTGGACTGGCTCTTTTTGCTTTCCAGAGCATCTGTCCAAAGTACTTTGACAAATCTGGTATGATGCCTATCTTGAAGTCATGTAAGTTACCAAAAACTTTCAGGTCAACTCCCTAACTAACATCAACCTTCTCAGAATTTTTGTTTAAAAAGCAATTTAAATAGCCAGTGTTCAGTTTCCCACAGTACCTCCCTACTCCAACTGTGTACAAAATCCACAGACAGAAGACCATTTTTGAGGAAATGGTCTTATCTGGCTGAAAGGTCTTGAGATAACATTGTGTCACCAACGTAGAGAAAGTTCAGCACAAAAATAGAAGTCACTACTTGAAAAGGAACTATGATAAACATTCATCACCAAACATTTGCCCATCAGAAATATTTAGCATGGCTATTCTAAAGATAAGCTTCACTATGGTGAGGTTTTTCCCAGAAACAGCTGATATACAATGTTTTACTAGCACACATATGGGCTCCAAGTCAAGCTGTTTGTCAACTGGAAATTTCATCTTGCAAAGGAGGAGTATTTTAAAGCCATTCAGAAATTAAATTCTCATAAAGCACTAAATTGTATATAGCACATTTGTATTCCTTAAACTGATCTTCCCGTGCTGGAACTCTGGACTTCACAGCTCCCTATTAGAGACAGCAGAGAATGGTTGAAATATATAGCAGATACTGTAGAGGTTTCTTCCGTTGTGTTATTTCCACTAAGAGCTGTGTCCATGGGAATGTTACCATCTTGCAATACCACCCACAGCAGAAAATATTATTTACATGAATCCACAGGGACATTTACATCATTCCCTCCTTGCGTGCCATAGCAAGCCACCTTTTGTCTGAAGTCAGAGCAAACAGAAGAAAATAAACATTGTGCTGGTGAAGGTGATGAACAAGGCATATACCATTACAGCTGTGGCAACTCTTAGAAGGGAATAGAAGCATAAATGCCAAGTAATTCTCTGTCTGCCCTGAAAAACAGAGATAAATCATGCTGTTGACAGAACTACCAGTGCTACAAGTACTCTTATAAGGAAACTGTCCCGTGACTGAATCTCTACAAGGCAGATTTCATCATCTATTCACATTAGGAAGGGAACAGCAAATAGAAAACTGCTCAGAAATTGCCAGTGCTGGGAAGGACCAACTCTCCAGGCTGCAGAGGTAGATTAACAGAGAGGGACCATTGAGGGCTACAAGTCAGAAGCAGTTTCAAAGTTATGATACTTGAATTTGGGTGGAAACCTTCCTCTACAATTGCTTAGAAACTACTCTTATTTTTTTGGTCTCTGACCTGACACAGTTTGTCATCTCTACCTCTGCCCATGCTTCTTTGGTCTACATGCTTTACCTTGCATCTCTTGCTTGGACTAATTCTTGTCCTACTGTCACTCACTTTAAAACCTTTATTCTTTATGTTCCTTCTTCCTCCACCAGAAGGCTTGGGGATGGGGTGTTTGACGCTCCAGAGGTCTGATAACCCCAGGAGGCTCTGAACAGGGCTGTTACCATGGTCAGAACAGAGGGAAGCCTAAGGTAATGGACAACTTCTGGAGCTGATAGTCATGTCTATGTGAGTTTCCACACCAGGCTGAGCTACAATTCCCATAATAATACAGAAAGAACATGACTATTCTGTAAGGACTCACCTTTACCTACAGATGCAGTGGCATCAGAAGTGGCACTCATAAGGAATGAGTGGACTTTGGGTCACTCAGTTGTACTCTGTTACATTAAACCTGTGACAAACACTGGGGAGTAAAACATTTGTTCATACATTTTTAGCTACATAGTCACACACATATGTGTTCCAGAGAAGTATTAAAATTCTTATGTATCCATGATTTCACGCTGACTTTGCACTGCATTTATATCACTACAAAAGTGACTTGAAAAAATTCAGCAGATTTTCAGCAAGTGTAAATCAGTTTAGCTTCACTGCAGTGAGTTGCCTTGAGTTTACTGAATGTAATTCAGACCTGAATCACTGAAAGTGCACTGACTTGTACCAGTTAAAAGTCTAATTTAGAAAAACCTCATAAAACAACTAATGCATTCTTCCTCTTTGTATCAAAACAAGCTTGGGTGAAAGCAAGCCAGAGTCTATCTGTATATATACTACTTTCCACATGACTGCCAAAAATTTTTTGTTTAGAAAATGTGACTGACATGAAATTCTCCATAGGAATCAAACACAAAACTGTTAAAATTGTGTCGCTGCTGCTTATTACTTTTTCCATTTCTCATCCAGATGACTAAGGTTTTACCTATCTGATAGTCAGAGTACTATTATATATTGGTAAAGTAATTACTTTATTGAACTTAATAATAAAATAGCTGGCTGATTTCTTCCTGTCTAAAGGAGGGGACAATTTGTATTGGGTTTGTGTTGGTTTTCTTTAAAGCTCTGTAAGAAAATGCATTTATTTAGGGAGCTATAAGGTGGATTTAAGCTGATACTCACTGCCACTATGTAGAAGGCAAACTGCCAGCACTGCTGACATACACGAGTATATAATCCAAGTAACCCTTAAAACTCTCTCTGAGTCCTGCAGTGTATGCTGGCTGACACGTTGGCGTCGTGGACTTTGCTGCTAGATCCTCTACCAGGCATGTTTAGGTGCCTGGACATATCTAGGGTACTGGTATTCAGCCCAGGGTAGTGTTCATGAGCTCTGCCTAGGGACAGCTAAGAATAGGTGTGTTTACTAACACATCTCACAAATGACTGCCAAGAGCAACATGACAAGTATCTATGGGAGACACAGTGGGTGACTGGATAGGAGGAGTCAGGAGCCTGCCTCCTCTTTCTGCTTCATTGATGCACTCAGCATCTGCTTCCTTCTCTGTACAATGGGAGTTTCTAAGTTCACTCCCAGTTTTGATAGCTGGATGAAAAGAGGTGATACACATTATGATTAATTTTCATTCCCTAATTTTCATAAGCAGCTCTTAGACTTGCTCATGGTTTTGAAAAGCTCTCTCAAAGAGAAAGTCAGACTGAGATCATGATCTGACTCCTTCCCCAGATCTGGAAAGACTCAGTAGTCAGTGGGCACCAAACCTTCTCATGCAGCAGGTTTATACCCCACTCTGATATGGCAATTTCAACAATGTAGGCAAACTCACCAGTTGGGCAGAGAAGAGTAGTATTCCCACAAGGGAACTTGTTTGCCTGACTTGGATATTCAAATTTTATCAGACAGGATCTCTCGATGCAGTAGGTGAATTTCCTTCTGTCCTGCCTAAGGAGCAGTGCAGGTATTTGTTCAGGAACATGACATCATTAGGTACTTCAGTGCAGAACAAGATGGGTGCCAAAGCAGGGTGGACTGGGGCACAGCCATGAAAATGCCAAGCAATGGAGGATCCACCACAGCACGATGTGAGCCTCTGGAACACATGGCTGTGTCCTCTGCCCTTTCTCATTGTTCATGTATGTGTGTGCCATGCTTATCCTATAGGAAAATATGGTATGATAAATGGGATGGATTTACCAACTTCAGTTTTCACCCAGCACTCTCTCCTCAGGAAGGGCCACCAAAGGGATACTTGCTGTGGCTTACATTAGTCTGAGAAAGCAGGTGCCCCTCAGCTCTCAGGGATGTGGTAGCAGTGAGCTTGGGCCACACCACCTCACTCCCTGCCCCGCACCAGGTTCATTTGCTCACACCAGTCCCATAGAGGCCAGAGATAGGCACTCCATGAACAGCAGAAATGGTCACTGAAGCACTCCAGGGCTGGGGTGTGACTTTCCACACATGGAGCGTGGGGTCTGGCACATGATGGGACTTAAGGCATATGATACGGAAAGGATTTCCTATCATTGCTCAAAACTAAGGAAGAGAATAATTTCCAGGGATTGATTCTGAACAGCAAGGTGAGGATTCTGCCCTGAAATGCCCTCCGTGAGAGCCTTTCTTTAAGAGCAGCTAAGCTGTAGTGAGCATGGCTTTCCCATGGTAAAGGCAGCCTCTGTGAGCGTCTTGTTATCAGCTGGAAAAATCTTGGAAGATTTTAATTAAGGTCTGACTTTGCCTAAATATCTGTAGACAGGAAAGATATGTAAGCATAAGCATAACTTGGCATAAGCTGAGTTACATTCTTCATAAAAAGGAACTCAGCAAATACATAACATCCAAGCCTTCTTGAGTGGGCAAGACAAGGCAAGGCAAAGAAAAGCAAGGAAAAGAAAGGAAAGGAAGAAAAGAGGAAAGCAGAAGAAGAAAAATTGAAAAGGTAGAGTGGGAAGGGGGACTTGTAAAATGGAAAATGTTTTATTTTATTCTGCACTCAACCCTTCTCTGTGTATCTATTACAGGTTCAATGTTGCTTTTATTTTGTCACTGTGCATTAAGTGTGTCAAATCCCTTTGCAAAAAGCCTTGAACCACAAATTAGCCTCAAATTTTGTTTTGCTATAGTAAATACCAAATCCATTTATATCAGTGGCTAAGGATCATGTCTTTACTTGAAAAACATTAGACTGGTAGCGAGAAGGTCATTTTAAAGTATTAGGCTGGGTTCTTAACTACTTAATTCAGTTTGGGTCTAGTGTAATTCTATTTTTCCAGCACTAGTGTGAAACCTGGAATAACCCTTTTAAATCTCCTGTACAGTTAATCCAACAGGTTGCTGTTCAGATATCACAGCAAGGCTGGACAGTTGCAGTCACTTTAAGATGTTCCTTAAGGAAAAGAATTATATTTAAAAGGAGTAATACTTGCTGAAGAGGTTTTTTTCTCTGCTCAGTCTAATGGAGCCCTTTGAGCTCAAGACATTATTTGTATATGACAGTATAAAATTGCAATTTTCTTTTAAATGTTTCAATTTCTTACCCTTGCTGAAAGACTGAAGGCTTTAACACTGGTATGTCTGCTTCCCAGGGACAAATGCAAGTAACTAGGACTTTGGAACATTTTGCAAATATTTCTGAAAGCACATTTCATGTCCCTGAATAATTTTTCTCCTTCTTGAAGAGTATGTGCTGTAGCTTGTTCTGAGACAGAAACCCCCACACTGGCTGCTGAGCAGTGCTATGGATCACAGGAATTTTGAACAATGACAGTCCTCTCTGACCCGCAGTAACGCTCCTATTGTGTTTAACAATAATAGAACAGCCTATAATCCCTAACAAAAGAAGAGTTATCATATATACACACAGTCTTCAGAGCCATTGCAGGCAATCTGTGATTCACTGCAAACAACCACCACTGCTTTCCTTAAGGATATCTTAGCATTTTCCCCATTGCAACCCATCAGATGTTCAGGACTGAAATTTAAACCATCCCTGGTGTAACGTAACACATCACTTCCAGGCCTAAAGGCTTGACATGTGGAGGGGAAAAAAAAGTATTGACTATATATATATGTATTTCCATTTAGAGAGATTTGGGAGTATTTAGAACCTCCTTTGCACTTCCAGACATCAAAACACCTAGTTTGAAGGAATGAAATTAGTTGTATTACTGCAGACAGAATTTATTCCTCCTTAAAATATTTTATGCTTGTTAAAAAAATGTATGGCTAAAAAAAAGTGCTACTGTGCAACATGATGTTGTCTTAATACACGCTGCTTAAAATGTATTTGGTAATGCTTTGTACTCTCAATTGAAACAATACAATACAGGAAGTTCAGGAAGAACTTGATACAAGAAGTACAGCCTGATTTATGTAAAGCCAACCTTCGTGCCAGGAGGGCCTGGAGGACTCGGTCTGTGCTCCAACTCCTATAGCCAGAAAGACAAACTGTTGTTTTGCTGGATGCTAGTATCCTCTTTCTGAAAAGTCAAGATATGCTTGCAAGTGCAGTGAGCAGCCTTAGTGCTTACTTCCAAGTTAACAAAGGTGTGTTACAGGGAGAGAGAGGGTTGACTGTTTCGCTTGTTAAAAAGAAGAAGATAAATTGATACCTTTTTAAACCAGCAGGTAAGATTAAAGGGAGAAAATATGATGTACCAAAGGGCTATTGAACAAAACAGAGAAGCGTGACAAGTGCTAGTGCCTGGAAGTTGGATTTGGACACATTGAATACGACAGAGCTCTCAGTGGTGAGGATGATTAACGGCTGGAACAAACCCCATGAGGTTCTTTATCCTCTGTCTCTTGCCATCTTCAGTTCAAGTTGCTGTGAAAGATGGGGCTTCACCAAATGTAAGTCACTGAATTAAAGACCGGATGAGTTAAATTCCTCAGTTTGCATTAAACAAGCCAGAACAAATCTGCTGCTCACTCTGCCTCATATAGATGAGTTCTTCCATTGCTCCCTCTGCACTGGGGCACTTGTGTCACAGTCCAAGCCTGCTGTAGGGCATTTTATATTACGTCTCCTTAGTCCATGATGTTCTCTTAGTCCACTGTAAATCAAAAGTTACAGTGAGAAAGAGCTGTAATCTCACCATGTTCCTTCTCACACAACAGTAATTCCAGTATCAGATTAGGGTCAGTAACAGCAAGGAAATCAGCATAGGCTGAGGATTTCAAAAAACCTTACTCACACTGAAGTGCCTGTGTCTTGGGATGACTACACTGCCCTAGCTGTAAAATGCTGCTAGCTGTATAACCCTGACAGCAGAGAGGCCCACCAGAGTGACCCCTTGACTCAGCACCATGCTCGGTGAGGTGTGCTGAGCTTCCTGCTGCCACAACATCCTTGTTACTGACATGCAAGTGGCCAGTGCATCCCCATGGAAATACATGGCAGCGAGTACAACGTAGATGGGCCCAGAGCAGCCGATCTCCACTATGCTCTGGGGCAGTGCTGAGCAGGCAGAGTCCCTGGCAAGGAAAACCCACAGCCTGGCAGCATGTCCCAGCTTTGGAGCAGTGCCTCAAGACACTGGTGATTTGTCACACTAAGCACTTTATATCCATCTGCCATAACCATGACAGGTGAAGCAATTCTGTTCAATTCCCGTATTTGGGTAAGTGCTATTGGAGGCAAAGGAGACATTTTTCAAGCCTTGTGGTCTAAATTTGTAAATGAAGACTCAAAGGTGCCTTTGATGACTGGGAATTTATGGCATTCTGGAAAACAGGTCATTAATCTAGGTGCCTATTTCTGTGCATGTTTCTAACTTTAGTCAGGAAGAGAGAAAGCAGTGATTTTCCCATTTTGAAACGCAGAAGTAATGTGATTCAGGAGGGAGACCCTTCACTCAGAGAGCTGTACTCCTCCATAATCTTTGTCTACAATGATCTTTGAATTCTTGGTTTCTCATTTGATTGGCCTGCAGGGCTGGATCTGGATAAACTTCCTTGGGATATATCCCTCAGAAAACATACTTTGTTTATGCTATATCTACCCTGAACTGTTTATGGTTTGGTTTTCTTTTTTGTCTAGTAACATCTAATGCACTTTCACAATGTGAAAACAATGTAGGGACAAATTTTGCACTTAGTAAAACTGCATATGGGAAAATTTGTCTAGGGGGTGTTGACCCTGAAGGTGCTTACAAGGTAGAGTATGCAGTCTTTAGGATTCGCTTAAATATATCCCACAGTGCTTTGCTCGGTAACATTAAGTAAGGACACTCTTACACATTCCTTAAATGACCTATGAGGGTCATTAACAGCAAGCTGTAGCTGCCATTGTGTCAGCCTGACCATACTGCCAGGAGATGGTCTGCTTTTTCCATTCCCTGTTGTTGTACAAAATTGCACTCATGGGAGAGAGAGCTAAGGATGCAAAATACTGATGATTATTGCACCAGGGTCTGGTAGTCACACTTGCTTTCCAGCAAGCTTTAATATTTATCGCATGGTGATGCATTTTTCCCTTGCTGTTCTGAGCTGTGCTAACTGCGGCACATGTGCACACAAAAATGGTCCTTGCCTCAAATATGCAAATCCCAGCACATATTGAAACATGGTAAGGAGGAAATGGATATAACGACAAGACAGAAAGGAGAAAGACGTGGAAAACATGGTAAAAATGCGAGGTTTGTGGTTAGCATCGCAAGCAGACAGCACACCATGTGCCTTATCCATAGGCTAGTATTTCACAAGCTTCACAATTGCAGTGAATTTAGAAAGATCTGAAGGAAGTACCTTTGTGATTTTGGCTTGGTCTCTTCCCACAATCATGGAGTGGCACGGAATAAGGGTGAGTGTATCTGATCCAAAAAAAAAGGGGAAAAAAAAAGCACAACCTGGCATTAAAAGCTGGTCTCAGAAAAGAGTCAGGGCTCCATTATTTCAAAGTGTAATTATTGAGTATTCCTATGCTGGCAGATGCAGTGTTGAGCACATACATCCCAGGCAGCTGTCTAGGAGGAGAGACAGTAAAGAATTTCACCTGTATGAGTTTTACCAGCTGAAAAGGATACTCTTTAAAACCTAGCCCAAGTATCTCTTTTTCTGCAACGTAAATATACTTCCCAATATGCCCCCCAGCTGTTTCCTTCTTTATCCATCTGGGCAGGACTGAGTTGTGACACTCACAAATTGAAAACCAGGTCCTTCATTGAGTTTGATGCATTCAGTTTAACACAGGTGCAGGGATGTGTCATCTTTGTGTAAATGTGATGATCAGTACAGCTGTACCATACCTATACAAAAATGGCATCAGTGGCTAAAGCAATGGAGGGCTTGGAGGTGAAGCCTATGCCAGCATCAAAAGACAAGCTTTGAAGAAGCTGAGGGATGACAGCATTACTCTCAAGGAGGGATCTCACTTCTCTGGAGCCATGTAAAAGTTAAGGTTCAATCCTGTCACAAGATAGGTGTCAATTGCTCTCTCCATTGTCTATAGAGGGAGTCTACACTTACCCTCTCAGTCTAAATTTTAGACAATTCAAGTTGGCGAAAATAAATCCCACTGCAGGTTTCTACAGAGGAGTTCCTGATGCCTTCTATTGCTTTTTATTTGTACATACAAACCCCACTTCTATTCCATACTGGTTCTGCATTAAGACCTCAAGGATGCAGAAGCATTACTAAGGAAAACTTTCTGAGGGAAAGTCTTTTTTATTTTATTTTTAGCTGAGCAGTCACTTTCACTTCACGAGTTTACACCAATGTTTTCACTTACAAGCTTCCTGAAGCATTTCTTTTTTAGGCTGAAACTCTCCACATAGAGAACTCATATCTTTTTTTTATGATTTAAAAGAACAGCAATTACTGGACCAAATAATTGAATAACCATTACATTCTTAGCTCAGTGGATACTGAGTGAAAATCCTTTTGGTGCTTTTGGATTGGTTCTAAAAAAGTTTAATAAAACCAAAAAAGCCAAAGGCATGCTGACCCAGTTTACTTCCAAATCAAACTTTTCTAACAAAAACTGTCCAGATGTGGCTAAACAACTTCTGCTAATACATGAAATGTATGTACGACTTCAAGTCATCGTGTGAGTGTGAAGACATTAATAATAATGCTCTTTTAATTTTCTATACAATGTATACTTTGAATGGCATTATTTTTTTAGCCAAGTAATTACAGGGTGGAGAGAATGTGTGGCCAATGGCAGGAGGTTAATTATATAATCAAACACCCACTACATCTTGCTTAAAAAGCCCTGACACGATTACACATTGTTGTAACCAATGGCCTACTTCAGACTGCTGGTTGGAGAGCTACCCTCAACTTATCAGAAATGCGTAACTTCTACCTAAGAATTTTTACAAATGATGTTGTATACCACAGAGAGATTATCTAAATTTCTGGAGACAGAGGATGTCAGTTTATTTACACAGTCCACCTGACGATTTTACATAGACTATGTTTCTTTCTTTCCCTTCTTATGGTCAGCCAATTTCTTCTTTCTCTCTCTTCTTATGGTCAGCCAATTTCTCATCTTCTTTCACAACATAGCAGTTTGGGAGAAAGTACTTTAAATCAGAGATCTGTGGTTAACAGTAAAAATTGTCAGAAAGGGTTTTTTTTTGTGCTCTCAACTTTGCTATAACTGATTGCATTTTAAATAATATGGGATAAGGCCAGGAGAGATCACCTGATACCCTAATGTGTATACCAGCCAGTAAATTTCTCCTCAATACCTCTACATTGAGAAAAGCACTCCCTGGATAAAAAGAGTTTTCAAGAAAAGCATTCAGTATTCATCTGAGGACAAAACCAGCAGATATTCCAGTATTAGGGTGACATTGACTGCTGACTTCTAACTAGGACCTGACCCTGTTCCCATCTGCTTCTGATTTCCAGAAGCTGTTCACCTGAAGACAAACATACATCTGGCTGAAGTCAACAGGAATGCTCATGTGCTACAACACAGTCAAACTCTCATCCACCTTGTTGAATGTGGATCACAGCACACTTCAGGAAAGAAAGGTGAAGGCTGTCCATGCTTTGGACCTACAAGCACGTACTCCTGAGCACCCTGTCCAGGCAGAGGACCCTGCCTTGAAACCAGCTGCACAAGAAGAGCTCCCGGGCTCTTTCTCCACAGCTAAATGGTCCCCTGGACCATTTCAGCATCCAGATCCACTCCTTCATGCCCAACGACCTGTAAGTTAAATGGCCAGCAAGTTCTGCCTGTGAAACAGACATATCCTGGGCACAGACTATGAGTCAGCATACACCAGTGACCCCTCCAGCAGGCAATGTGCATACAGTCACCCTGTTTTAGAGGTAAACCAATTTAAAACCATGGAGGTGGTCAGGCTAGGTCAGTTGACTGTAGGGCTAGAGAATGATCCTTACACTGTCATTATTTTATTAGTACAAATGTAACTCGAGAAGTTTTGTCCCAAGAAGTGTTTACTAATAAATTATTTTGAAATATCTTCTGCACATAATAGAAACAAAGCATATCCCTTAAGGGGAGTTTCTTGACCGTTTTTGTAATTCATCCACATATAAAACAAAAAGTAAGATATATTTATTAAGATAGTTGCCATTTATACCGTTTCATGCTTCCCTCTCCCTAAAAATAGAGCAAGGATAATTGAACTGAAAAACCTAAAGATTTCCAAAACCCAATTACATAACTTGCCACACTTGCTCTGTTTTCCCCTCTTTCTTGTGTTTTAAAGAGGTCAAGGTTATCAAATATAGGTTCCTACATTCATACAGTAAGAAACGCAGGATCTAAACATAGATATTTCATGCAGCATGAATTTGCCAACATAGACTATGTGTACTATGTTTGTTTACCAATTAGGCCATGAAATTGATACTTTGATGTACACAGTGTGAGCAATTCACTTGGGTGAGATAATGGTGCAATGAAAACACTCCCTTTCCCTTCCTGTGTGTTTATAGTGTCCAAAGTTACAATCTGCATTCTGCATCATTTATTTACCTCAGTGGGTGTGTCATCTGTGAAGGGACTGCAGGTTGATGACCCAGGTTTGCACTGCTAATGTTACTTTAACATAAGCTTTTGCACTGTGCTGTGCACAATTACAGTCCAGGTACTTCTGCTCTGGAAACACGTGCACACTCGGAAAGCCACGAGAGGGGTTACTTTAGTAATTTCAGTCTTACATATGAATTTATAGCTTTCAATAGTGTGCTGACTTATACAGCATGGCACTATACATCAGATGTGTGCTGCCTCAGAAAATTAATGCCACATTCTGGCAACCATATGGGCAGCTGGCAAGCGGCCAGGAGACCAGCAGAGCACAACCCTACCTTCACACAAACCTTCCCTATGCAAGAGAACTGTTTGCATGAATTGCACTAGCCAAGGAGCAGAAATAAAAGGGATCTTGTACTTTGCTGTTGCTCGTAACCATCAGATCCCCCAGGGACAGACATACACCAATGTGATTAATGAGAGAAGCTGCACAGACAGCAGACAGACCTTTGCGGCAGGTAACCACATGGGCACCACACTTCTTGATGTCTCAGAGAACGGAGAGGATTGTAAAGGCCTCCTTGTATATCTGTGGTTTTTCTTTATGTGTCTCTCCTCTAATTGGTACTCTCACCTGTGACAAAATTTAGCTTGCAAGCTCTACAGGGAAGGGCATTTATCTTATTTGTTCTGTAAAATGCATATTATACGTTGAGTGCTGAACAAACAATCACAAGAATGGCTTACGGTAGCTTAGTTATCTTTAGCACCTTAAAAAAGAAAAGAACACTGTTCAGTGAGGAAAGAAATTTGAAAAAAATCATTATCACTTGCAAGTAAAGCAGTTTTTGTTCCCTGTTCTTTTGCTTCTCTTACCCTATTACTTCTTATCAAGTGTGTGATCTTTTAAAGACTTAAATCCAACTCTGCCACGGGCTTCAGTAGGACTACCTACAGGAATGCTGGCCTGAATTGGAAACTCCTCAAATAGGATTCTGCCTTCTCACTATGTAAGTGATGAAAATCTCAGAAAAAAATACAAAGAAAAATTTAATTTAATGGTTTCAAGTAATGTTATGCAATACCTTAAATGGAAGATGCCTTGATGATAGCTCAAACACACAATGTTGTTCATGTGTTTCATGCGTATAATGCTTTCCATTCATAAATATCGCTCAGCATTTTTTAACTGTTCACAGGAATCATGCCACTCTCTAGGCTTTACAGCAGCTGTTTTACTTCTAATTACAATAGCCTTATAAAAAAAAAGGGTTGTGAGTAAACTAGCACACATTTTCCACTGTAAACTGGCTGGTACACTCTCAATTTCATGCTTTAAATCCCTGTACACTAGCTTTTCCAAGGAGATCAGGGTTTGCTTGTGCTTTATCTCCCACAGCACAATCTCCATGTGCATACTGTTCTGCTGGTTCACTCAGCTAAATTATTGCCTATATTACGGTTTTCCTTAAATCTGGATTCTGTACTAAAGTTGCTGCCA
>NW_008690930.1:0-1664 GCF_000695815.1 Acanthisitta chloris | reverse complement strand
GGAACAAGTGAGTCTGGTTTCTTTCAATGCTGCTTCTGCACTGTCCAGCTCATGGCAGAGTTAATCAGCAGCATAGCTGCCGCTGGTATCTGACCATCAGTAGCATTTCCATTGCTCCTGCCACTACAGAAATACATTGTAGTCACTTGGGATTTCTGAGAAGTGACATCTAAACATTATTAGCCTGCTTCAATACTGCTCAGCTTGAGGGGTTTGTTTGTATCCAGGCTGGAGTCTAGTTATGGTTTAGAAAAGCTGACTAGATGCAGTTAAACTAGAAATAAATTCACAGCTGATTGCTTACACCATGTGGGTCCAGCACACTGATAATTTTATTCCTGGTGCTCCTTGGCATTTGAAAACCAGGCATGCCAGCAATGCTAAATCAGCTACTTTCTGTAGCCAGCTTTCCCAGAGCAACCCTCTTTTCCCCAGGAAAAACTATTTAATCTATGTGGCTTGTAATAGCAAAATGGTGATCTGTGCACAACCTGTACCTAAAAGTCTCCTTTCTAATCCTGAAGTAATTCAGTCACTCTTTTTCACCCTCTGAATTGAACAATCCCATTTCACCAAGATCCAGAGAGCCAAGAACCCAAATCAGCACATCACGAATGTCATCTGTGACACAGCATGCAGCTATCTGCCTGGGTTGTGGACTATCACTTCACAGGCTTTACATGGTTTCTGGCAGGCACTGCAGAACATCCAAGGCTATCTGGTAGCACACACTTTCTGGATATGGAGAAAGATCAGCATCCTTTTTTTGCTTTTTTTTATGTAAGAAGAGTTATGCTTGGGTTTTTTCATTTTCTCTACACTTTACTTCTAAAAGGAATATAGTATACTTTTAGTATATTACAAGAACTTGAGTTTTTTTGCTCCCCCCTGTCCAAGGGCTCTCAGAAGGGCTGTCAGCACCTCCCAAAGTCTGGGACCCAAGAAACAGCATCCCTTCTGTCCTTGGAACAGCAAAGCCCTGACATGGCACAGTTACATATGTAGGGCAAAAGTATAACTGACCTTCACCTGTAAACCAGGACTGCTGGTAGTTACACAGGAGCTATACTGCTGGATAAAAACAATAACTTAATTGCTCAGTGTAGACAAGGCCTCTGAGGAGTCTCCTTCTTCAAATAACCCAGCCAATCTAGACTTCATTAGCCAAACCCACTCCTCTGAACTCCCTCAGCAAAGAGGAACTTGAAACACTTCGCCAGGTATGCCAAAGGGAAACAGTATTTCCTCCTGAGGAAACAAAAAAGTATAAACACTTGGAGAACCGAGATGCCTTAGGATTTTTCAAGGACTGAGTTTCAGAAGATGCCCGACGCACAACAAATGTGACTACTTGACCGCTGAAGTATCGGGATGCGTCGCTTACTTCAGCGGGTTAAAAAACAAAGCTGGAACGGATTCTAGCATCCTTACAATGGGTGCTGCCTCTGGCTGACTCGTTTTGCGAGAAACCACGAGCAAATGAATGTATCTAAAATCCATTACAACGCATTTGACACTTCAGCTTCGTATCAGCTTCATCTCAAGCTGTGGAAATTCCTGTCGATACAGCCTTTTTAGACAATTCCTTTCATGCGGCGCATTATCGAACGCGGCCGCGCCCGGGGCAGCAGCGAAGCGTTCTCCCCCGGCTGTGCCCGGGGACG
>NW_008690929.1:43919-46735 GCF_000695815.1 Acanthisitta chloris | reverse complement strand
GCGCGTGGGTTCACTCGCTAAAGGGATTGCGCGCAGAGAGGGCTCTGCCTGCAAACCCACACTCACCTCCCATGAAAATCAGAACCGAAAGCCCCGGGGATTCCTGGCGCCTCTCGGTGTGTGTGTGTGTGTGTGTTCCCCCCTCCCGCCTCTCCCCAGCGGAATGAGAACAAAGGAAGGGATTGGGTATTTTTATTTCGCTTTGCGTTGCTCTCCCCCCTCCTTCTCTCCCCAGTTTCGCGTGGAATGAGTGCAGCTCCAAAAGGTGCTTCCCAAGACAGCAGAAAACATTTCTACCAGGCTACCTTCGTGTTAACATGTTAACAAACGGGGCCATGTTTTCCCTTTGATGCATCCTTAAATCCACATCCGAGGCTGAAACGTTTCCGTAGATGCACATTTTATTAGAGTAAAGGAATTGAAGTAGCTTTTCACAATGACTTCAATTACAGTTCAGCAATACAATCGATGCCAAGATCTTACTTTCTGTATTCAAACTCATCTCTTCTATTAAAGGTTTACAGGGAATACTCTGAATATGTGTATAAATACTACAGGATTGGAAACTACACATATATATAGCACTCCACTCTTGTGGGATTTCTGGGTTTTTAAGAAAATTGAGTGCAAATATTAAATTAAGTGAAAAACCGTTTTGCCTTCCAGTTGGCATCTCTGCAGTGACATTTTTTCCTGAATCCCTATGGCAGTACTCATAGCTCCATCAAACAGTTTACCTAGATTCACTGTGGTTAGTGGTTTTCACTTAATTTAAAACATTACCTCTGTGCATGAAATATGCCCAAAGATATTAAAAGCAGTGCCAAAATAGGAAACCATAATTGTATTCAATGGTTTCTGTAAGTGATCATTTGTCTATGTTCTGCAATTTACCTCTGAGAACTGAGCACAGAATCTCCAACCTGTTTTGCCACTGTGCCAGCAAAGGACCACTTTACTCACACAAGTATTGTCCTAGAAGCAAAATTACAGCTAAGTTTTCTAGAGCAGCCCTTTGAAAAGAATGACCCTTTGATTTACAGTTATTTGGTGGAATAACATACCAAACCTGCAAAACATAGTGTAACACCCTGTGAGACTCTGCACCCCAATAAGTAGTGGCTGATCTGTTACCAATGCATGTCAGGGATTATAATCAGAGAAGGGCTTGCACACTAGAAAACTGTTCTGGTTTTCCAGCTCTGCCAGCTCCTCTAATACAGGACATTCTCCCTCCAAACATTGCCTCAGGGATAACCATTTTTTTTTCAAGAAGAAACATCCCCAGACAAGTTCATACAGATCTCCCAGAGGCAACACCAGTCAAAATTAATAACTTGCGCCCCAGGAACTGTGGCACCTTGGCTATCTCAACAAACACCTTTGGAGTCTGCTCAGTGAAGATGTCCCTTTCACGGGGCCAGGCACTGGCATCCACACACTCACCTGTGCTTTACTCTGCATATGAATATAAGCAGTAGCACAACATAAACCACACGACTTGCCTCCTCCCTCACCTCTGTATCTTTTGCACTCAGCCTGCTTTGTGTTTGGACACATATATCCCTGTCCCCATCTGCAAATCCCACTTCCAGGGACCCCCTTCCCTCAAGGCTTACATTTTGCCTTTGCTTGCAATGACCCTGCATTTATGTGACCTGTCCCCAAGGGCTCTGAGAGCAAACCCCATCCTCTAGAGACATACACACACTAACCAACACTGATGCTTGCCCTTTCTTTCAAGCACCCTCATAAAACCCCCACATTCATTCTCAATCATATTCCTATGATTCCCTTCTCCATCCTAGAGGCACTTTCAAAACTTCCCCTACAGAGGAAGAGTCCTCAGTCCTGTGGCAGACAGCCCTCTGGGGCCACAGCCTCGTGGGGTGGTGGTGGGCACAAGAAGTGCACAGAGGGGTAGTAAACTTGCTGCCTCTCAAATGGTTGTATCCATTCTGCCATTCCTTCATCAATAATAGGGAATGCCTGGGACAGACTATGCTGAATTTAAATTCTCCCTTGATTAAAACCCAAGTTTCTAGCCTTTCTAAATATTGTGTTGCAGTGTTCACATCCTGAGTTTGAAGGCAAATAGGATTATGCTACTGTGCAGAGAAAAAGAAAGACTTGCCCCAATTCATCTGGATGAAAACCTCACAGAAAACCCTATGAAGAAAATGTACATTTATTAATTGATATCTCAGGAAAATACAGCTGCTTGTATAACATTTGAGTAACATGTAAGTGCTTGCTTTGCAGCTTTACCAATTCTAAGAAACTAGTATGGTGTCTGTAGGTGTGGGTACAAAGGAAGAGGGGAGAAAACGGTGAAGAGAAGGTGGGAGGATGATGTTAAAGGGGAAGAAACATCTGCTCCAAGCTGGGAATTTCAAATGACAATTTTTATTTAATATCCTTCAATTTTTGAGTTTGATGTAAAGACCCTGAACACTCTCTTGAAGAGCAGTCCTACCATCGGAAAGCCAAGGTACTGGAGACAGAGGCTGACATGCAGAATATAGTGATGTATCAAGCACTGAGATGTGCTACTAATGTTTCAACCAGGCACTCCCTGAAAAGAATTTATTTGCCCTGGTACTTGTGATATAGCCACGGGTATTTTCTACCCTGAGCACATGCACACATGAAATCAGTCCCTTACCCTCCAGCACATCCACACCAAAACTTGGCATTCTCTTCACCTTCCACTGCCACTCGGGTCTCCTAATCCAGTTAGGACTCTGTCGTGGTTTAACCCCAGGCAGCAGCCAAGAACCACACAGCCTCTCACTCACTCCCCCACCAGTGGGATG
>NW_008690929.1:33632-43527 GCF_000695815.1 Acanthisitta chloris | reverse complement strand
AGCTCTGCTATAACAAAACAAAAACATCCCTGCATTATCAACTCTGTGTTCTGCACGAAACCCAAACATAGCCTCATACTAGTCTCTATGAAGAAACTGTACTTCAGCTCAAACCAGTACAGACTCCCACACAGAGAAGTGAGAGATCCATCCCATGTAGTGGTCCCACGTTTAGAAATGAGCAATGAATCTGCAGAGATTGCATTCACCTACCCATAACCAAACACACGTACACATACACTACACATCCTCTGGTATACCTGACTAAGGATACCTTAGGGACATCCACTCTTTTCACAAATACTCCCTCTTGGGCCATTCCTGTCACTGACAGCGAGTTGCAGCATCACAAAAATACAAATACAATGCTGAGAGGTGGAGAGATGCTCACAGCCTCTTGAGGCTTGATCTGCCCACAGCCCTCCTCCTCAGTGGTGGTGGGACTGGGTGTGTCAGCACACTTTATGAGGACACAGGGGCCACAAATGTGCCTCATGGAGTGACATGGGTGACTCCTGCTTTTTTCTTCTCTGTGTTGACGGAATACTAGACTCGTTGTGGCAGATGGTGAGGATCATCTAAGCCAAGAAGAAACCGAAGGGGTTAAAGGCAAATCCATGCCTCCACCACTTGGTTAATTCCTCCACAGCCTGATCCCGTGTTGAGATGATTCAGGCCAGAGAGAGAGACTGCCACAGTCCCTAAGGGAGACCCCAGAGAAAAGACTCATATTTCCTGTTCAGGAGGATTAAGTACAAGGCCATTGACAAATCACAGTAAACATCTGGATGTGAGCACTCCATCTATCAAGCCTTAATCCACGAAGTTATTCATTAATGAATTCAGCAAATTCACACTGTTCTATATATAGGATCAGCTGATCTGTTTTAATGTTTGGCTTGTAGGTGTTCTACATTTGTATCAACGGATTTTTATCTTTTGTGCAATCTACTGCATTCTGCTTCTGCTTGATTAATTGCATGGAGTAATTCTTTTGCCTTTAAAAATATAACAAAAACAACACATAGAGCCCTATTTTCTGATAGTATATGAAAAATCCAAGAGTTAAAACCCAGCCATGGTCTTGCATTTTATATTGCTTTGCAATTTTAAGCCCAAGTTCCTCTGGAAACTTTTCATCACACAGTGATGGAAAAAACATTAAATAGTAATTGATTTTCTTTTCTGCATTTTGTTTTGATTAAAATGAGAATCCCTCTCATTTATCTTCAGAGAGAAAGTAAGCAATGAGTAAATGGTCTGGTTAATTCAGAAGTAATTTGATCAGAACATCCATAATTTACATTGACTGGAACAGCAGGAAGGATGTTGAGCAGCACCAGATATGAAGCTTATTCATTTAAACAGACTAGTTACTTTATGCTTTACATCTTGTTAATGAAAACTACTCTGAAGAACATATAATGACCCACACTTTATAAGGGGGAGACTTGTACATAGTTGTGCCATTAAAAGTCTTCTGTTAAGCCTGACTAACACTCCAACTTGCTCACAGGCAAACCAGGCCATGGAGCTGAGCACCTTGTTTTTCTCACAGCTGTGCCATCTTCCTTCCACAGAAATCTGCAAGATTTGCCATTGATATTGGTGGAATATGCATTTGGCCCAGAGGTTTTTATAAATCCAACCGTGACAGGATATTTTCAGTTCATCCTCAAAACTTTGGACTCTGACAGATAGCATGAGCCATCCAAACTTGCAGTCTATAATTTCCAGCCCTTCTGGCTTCCAGTGCATTGCTGTGGTGTAATCTTTAATTCTAGGGACTTGATCTTATAGGGGAGATCCCATTTGGTGCCTTTATTCTCCACTGAATTCCAGGAGCACATACCTGTACTCTCAGGTTTTTTGCTCTTGTCACAACAGGATGGCCCAGGTGGACAGTTCCAACTGTGATAACCCAATTTAAAACAGGAGAATGAAGACAAATAAGTGAAATTTGAAGGAGCAAAGTATCAAGACCTGCAGAGCCACTCAGCTGTACCAATCCAATTTTATCTTCACTGCTAGTGCAAGTACTCTCACAAGTGAATTTTGCTTCCATTGATGCTTCTGTACTGGCTGTACACCATGCCAATGGCTGCTTCTATATGGAAAATGTGAAGTTCCTGGGCAAACTTAATCCCTCCTTATCAACCAACTGAAAATACTTCATTTTCATCCTATGCCGTCAAAGTCACACTGACAAAAAACTCTTACTAATGCAGAAGTGCAAGATTAGGCCACTCAGGCTGTGAGGAAGAGGGACAGGAGTAGATAGATAAAAGGTTGCATATCCAGGACAAATACTGTCAATGGTGTTTCAGTTAGGTGATCAGTCACTTACTTCAAGCTGTCAGGTGACAAACTTGCATTTTTGTATTTTTTTACCAGCTATGTGGGGAGTCTCACCCCAGAATTCATTGCAGTAAGCTCTATTATACACAGGCACAAGTTAAGCTGCATAGGACTGCTTAAAAACTGGCATGTTTACAAATGTATATATTTTAAGAAGGAGAGGCTTTGCAAAAGCATCGAGTAATCTCATTCAAATTTCCTGCACATTTATAATTTTTAAGCAGGCATGAATTTTGAATGAATCAAGAAAAATCAAAGTATGTGATGCTTACTCTGGTATAAAATTATTAGTGAAGCCCTTGAAATGAGTAACTACAATGAGAAGAAGTACATGTGAGGGGAGAGTGAGCTTGAGACCCTCATGATCCCCTCATGTATAGGAAAAAAGAGCATTAGATTGCTTTGTAAGCACAGATAATTTAGCCAGATGCAGGAAATTATGCACTGTCATAAAACCAGAGGGCCAAATGTCCTGATGGTTTAAGCAGGAGACAGCCATAAGTGAATCATTAAGTGGACAGGAGTAATGAAACAGCTTTACCTGCACTAAGTCTTCAATGCTAGAGAGGTCCCTGGGGAAACCCTCAACATGAAGACAGTATGTTAGATACACAGCAGATCTATTTTTCCTGCCTTACCAAACAAAGGGAAGAATGAAGGACCCACCCAGAGATTTGCTAGTTAAAGTTCTAACAAAAGTAGTATTCCATGGTACAAAAGCAGTACCATTTATTTAGTAAACAGCATGGAAATATATTGGACAGGGAAAAAAACCAGCTAGCACACAGATGTCAAACAAGCCTTGCTCTGGTCTTCATACTCACCAGTGACAATCAGGAGGAAAGACTACTTGAATCAAAGGAATGACATTTATGACGTGTCATTGTGGTAATGCAAGCAAGTCCTTTGTGTGTGTGAAGGGGAGGAGGGCAAGGAACAGAAGGATACTGTTTTATCTTACACCTGTGCATGGAGGGGCCAAAGGAAAGGTTTGGCATATGAACACAGACTGGCAATGACAAGTTGCATTTATTTTGCACAGCCACTCAACTCCAGATTGGTGCATGGCATACAGGCATTTTTGTATACTTCCACTTGCTAGGTTCAGGCTAGCTCGAGTCCTCTGGACATTCCCAGTGGAATTAGACTTCTTTATATTTGAGGTGGATTTGGCTTGGCAATGGCAATGCAGCATGTTACTAATTTTAATCCTCTCCTTCGAGACCTTTGTGTTTCAGCTGTGAAAATATCACTACTCTGTATTACCTGTTTTAATCAACGAAGCAGAATGCAATAAATAAGTACTACTTTGTAGTTTAAAATCTGAATTCAGGATTTTCAAAGCACTACCACATCAAAAGTTTAACAATGTTTAACCATCTGCAGTGCCAAGTTCTAGTTGTAATTGATTTAGGAGTTAAAAAGAAGCCAGTAAGTGATGTGTTAAAGTCAATGGAGCTATGCAGCTTTGCACTAGCCAATGAATTGATTTTATACAATTTGTATTAATACCTGGGCAGTTGGGTAGTGGAGGTGGTTGTTTATGGTGCTGTTAAATTACTTGTCTTTGTTGAGAAGCAACATTTTAAAATAATAATAATATTAAAAATAATAACAGACTGGGGGGAAAGATGCAGATAGAGAACCTCAATCTATGCTTTCTAGTAAAATTATGGCATCTATAAGGAGCAATACCAAGTAGTCTCTATTGTTCTCTATTGTTAGGAAAGTAAGCATTCCAGAAAATAGTACATGGTGATTCTTACTGCATTCATTTCTTAGGCTAAAAGTACATGGTGATTCTTACTGCATTCATTTATTGGGCTAAAACTGCTAATAAAACCCTCTTTAGCTTCAGGACAATGAAGACACCTGTCCAGCCAGTCAACCTAATGTCCAACTTCCTCCATGCTTATGCTAATATAAGGTTAAACCATCAGGACCATCCCAGTCCTAGTAGGAACTTCCTTAATAGGACAGGGTGGGATGCAGTGTACAAGTGAGTGCATCCTGAGATCCCAGTGAGTTCCTGGCTGCTGCTCCTACCTGGACATTGCCTTCAGGGCTGGACCCTGCCTGATCTAGACCAGCAAGCTGAGACAGTTTTATTAATGCAAAGAGACCCTCTATGGCCTAAGAAATGAGACAAGGAGCCATGGTTGGATGCTAATGGAAACTGAGCTAACAGATGGAAGGAGAAAGATCTTGTGCTAATTTCACAAAGTCTGCTATGCTGGTGACTATTTGGCTTAGCTTCACCTCAGCTTAGTTAGGTATGCTCCTCAATACCTTAATTGCTTTTTTTGTCATTCCTTTTTTCTCCCTAACTTGAGATACTTGTAGGCAAGACATGAGCTACACAAAATACATTTTCTTCATGGAACCACGTTACAAGCAGCAGAGAATGCACAAATTCACCAGACTGTGCTCACTGTCCTCTTTGATTTTCTTTAAGTTAGCTTCTCCTGCTTTCCCCTAATGTAGGTCCGATAGTAGAAGTGTAGGAAGAGAGTCATGAGGCTGAGGATGTAGAGGAAGACTGCAGTGTTGAAGCCATCAGGGAATGGGCATTCTGTGAAGAGGTTGTAGGAAGTATGAGCAGCAATGGCCACAAACTGGCACTGGAAGAGGGGGAAAAAAGAAGCAGCCAGATTAGGGAACCTACATGAGATACACCTCAGCTGACCATTAGGACCATCACAACAACTATCACAACATACTAGTAGTGTCCTCAGCCCGTGTCATCTGCTTGCCTCTCCTGACATCCTTGAAAAACTTGCCTTCCAAGCCCAACAATGTTTTCCCAATATGTCCATCGGACATGGAAGCTTGTCCTCTGCTGCAGAGAGCAGGTTTGGAATCCAGCCTCTTCTGCCTAGGAGCAGATGCCACAGGCCAGTAACTAAAATCTTGGAATATGAAAACTAAAGGTGGGAGATTCCTCTTTCCAAGTGGTAATCAGATTATTATACCTATATGATTTTTGATTTTCATTTTAGCTTACAGAGAGGAACTACAGAAACCACCTTTATTCATTTAAACATTAATCCTTTTTTTCTGTATTTTACTAAGTCACCTGTCTCAATACCCTGAAGCAATGAGTTCTACCCACCAAACATATATTAAACAAAAGTGTATTTCCTGTGCTAGATTTTGTGTTACAAATACCTTTACATTTCATGCAATGCTTCCTTGTTCTGCTTTCACCATTCAGGATAAGTAAGAATCTTGGACCTTCACACCGCTATATTATGTACATCCTCATTCTCTTCTCTGGTAACTGCATACTTTTTGTTTGCAAAACACCTCTTTGTGTGGAAATAACTCTCCTGTAATCATTGTCCTTGTCTGGAACATTGCATTTATGCTGTATCTTTGAAAAACCACAGGGTTTTCAGGATCTCTTCAGAGATGGGGAAAGAAAATCCAAAGGGATTCTCTACCAAAAGAGTAAAACTCACATATTTCTTTTTCACTCATCTGTTTGCCTGCAGTTAGACACAGTCTTCCTTTTTGAAGAAACTGAGTGAAGGCTGTCTAATCTCCTGCCTTACCAAGAACCCAAAGTTTCCCTGAATTAATGCCCTACACCTCTCAAAATCAAGCTGTTTTCAGGGCTCCATATACACATAAAAGGGAGAAGTCAAATTGTTAACCTTTTCTCTCTTTCCCATTACAAATCTGGAGCTTATTAGTTGAAATAAGGATATAAGGCCTTTTGCTAGTTTTCTGACAGCACCATTAAGGGCAGGTCAGCAATCTCTTCACTTCTCATAAGGGTACATGAGGACACCCAAGGACACACTGATTTCCATGGCAGCAAACAAAGACTTGACTCAGTGAGAAGATACACAGCAGGGGCCATCACACCTGACACACAGAAGGGCAGAGATGAACACATGGAACTAATTACCAGCTGCATGATGGTTAGATAACGCTTCCACCATAGGTAACGGTGCATCTGTGGTCCCAGGCTGGCCAGGGCATAATAGCCATACATGAAGATGTGGACAAAGGAGTTTAGCATCCCGATAAAGAAGGCTGAGGAGTGAAGAAGTGAGGATGAACAAGAAACACAGACCATTCAAGAGTAACTCTGTGACGAGCTCACAGCCACTGTGATGATGCTTTCAGAATACATCACATCACCCCTATGCATGAACCTTCAATCTATGCTCTGCCTTGGAAGCACGTCCTCTGCTCCCTTCTTTCAGCATACAGCATCATAGGATAGTTTGGTTTGGGAGGAACCAACCCCCAGGGACATCTCCCACTAGACCAAGTTGCCCAAAGCCTCACTCCGACCTGGCCTTGACCACTTCCAGAGTTGGGGTATTCAAAATATATCCATCCCATATCTATTGTTTGGAGACAGAGATGAGCTTCAAAGGCAGAGAATAGAATTTTTGATCTTCTGACCTAAGAATTTCATACCATTCTTGTGCCAAGGCTATGTAGCCAAATGGCTTTCTCCCAGAAATATACCAGCATCTTGTATAAGGCCTACCTATAGTAGCTTAGTACTCAGAAGTTTTTTTTCCAGTGGGGCAAAAGGGAGAAGCAGTCTGGATACAGACCAGAAAGGGACACAGTCAGAGCAGGAAATGGAGAGCCAGAACCACTGGTCTGGGAGGAGATATACACAGACCTTGTATAGAATGTAATTTTCTTCAGTTTGGACACATTCTGTTGGCACATTCTCATTCTAGATAAGGCAGTGAATCTAAAGTCACTGCAGTCTAAATAGCCCAAAGAGCTGAGCAGATGGTATCAACTGAAATGCACATGTTTTTCACACCTTTGGAAGCAGGTGAGCCTCCTACCTGCCAGTCAGCCCATCTGCACTGTTAATGCTACCTCCACAGCACAACAAAAAGTGAAACACAAGATGTCTTACAAAAGCTTACCTTGTCCTCCAGGCACGTATTTGACCCCTGACCACCAGTTGAACAGCATAGTGCCATGATGGTACACATGCAGAAAAGTCACCTGCTCTTGTTTCTTGCGCAGAATGAAGAAAACCTGAAAGAAGCCAAAGGAAAATCTTGAGCTGATGTATTTAGACAAAAGATTTCACAGTAAAAGGTTATTAAAATAGTTAATGATGATTCTGAATCTCCCAAACCCATTTCCTCTGCTGTTGATAAAAACTGGTGAAACTCAACACATGCAATAGAACTTATATTACATGGAAAAGTGGGACTCGAAAGGCAGAATTTCTTCCACAGAGCCCCAGCTATTTTTATCTTTGCATTCAGGTCCCAAAATCCAAAGAGGACACATCTGAGACTCTGACTGAGCTTCCATACACTTTGTAGCTGCTTGGGTCTGGCCCTTTTCAGGACATAGGTTAGACATTTACCAGACAATGATCCTCAGAACAAGTGCTGTGCTGAATGCCCAAACCTTTCTGGAATTGGAATTAGTAAAGAGAGTGGTTTTTTCCAGATGAATACGTGTCAAGTCACTGCATTTTAGCATGCACATGCATATACACACACAACAAAAAGTGAATCTGTTTTTCAGGGACTCAGTACTGGCAAAAAGCTAGATCTGCTGCTGATGAAAACAGAGAGAGGATTGGCCAAACCATAGGAGGGATCTGAATGCTGTGACTTACATCCCAAAGAGCACTGGACTGTGAAGTCTTAGGCTAGGACACAACTTTCTTCAGCTGACCAAGCAGAGAGGTGGGATCCCCTTGTTGGTTCCATCATTTATTTAATTCATTTATAATCTAGGAGGAGACCTGAAGACAAGCTATAAAATGGTGCTGCCTTCAAGTGGACTTTCAATTTCATATGGGACACAAACCTGTAACACACAGCTTTGGGATAATCTGTGGCAGCAAAGATACTAGGACACATACTTGTCCACTCAGTTTCTTTGCTGCCCAACTAACCACTATTAATCAGCCAGACAGGCAATGGCAGAGCCTGTGTGGCAGCAGTAGCTATGATTTTGGGGGACCACCTGGCAACAGCCAAAGTTAAAGCCTCTCCCCAGCACTGTGCCCACCCACAGGAAGGGAGCTGGGGATGAGCTTGTGCAGCCACTGGGATGGAGACAGGCAAACTGGACATTCTCTTCTAGAAAGATGCTTTAGAGGAAGCCGTGCAGCATGATATCCAGTGGTGCTGCTGGGCTCTTGCAGGTCAAACACTGTCAGAAAGCAGCATGCTTGAAGCTGAGCCCTCTTTAGCAGCATCAGCCTTATTGCCACAAACAGGCAGCACAGAACACACGAAACCAGTGCTTACTGAAAAGTATCAAGCAGATCAATACAGGATCAACCGAGGACATTAGCTTTTGGCACCCTGCCCCGTTCTGACAAGGAAGTGATTTATTTCCAGCACTAGTCCCTCTATGGAGCTGAGCTCTCCTTACCGTATCCAGCAGCTCGATGACTTTGGAGAAGAAGAACCACCAACACACTCTTGCCATCTGCTGGGCAGCACAAGGTACCGCGGTTAGACTTCCACAAAATCAACACGTTTTCAACCACACACTATATAAACCCTGCCCATTCGGGAAGGGGAAAAATTAAGGGGTTCTTTTGGGGTTTTTGGTTTTTTTTTTTGCCTGATGGCATCTGAAAAACTGAAAAGATAATAGCCATGCTTGCATCTGTTCAAAGTCTGGTTATACCTGGAAGCAAAGCATTAGCTCTGAATTCCAACAGAAAATAACTGATGCAGCACTTGAAAAGCTGAAGGTGGTGGGACCCAACCCCCTTGGACGATCAGACAAAGAATAGTTTTAGCCAAATGCTTCTGCTAGAAGAAATGATGAGTAAGAGTTATGTTATGCAAAGCTGAAGATATAAAAATTGCTTTTCTTGTTGAAAGTGATCACTCAAAATCCTTATATAGTCAATGCAAAGAGTCACATATATTTCAGAGGCACTTTGCAATATCTGTACTAGACATCTATCTTCAGAGGGCAAGATCACCCTCTCTGCAGTGATCAAAGAGCAAACTTAGATGGCTGTGTAGATTGAGATGATTAATTTTAGAGAACTAAAGCAATGTGCAACCAACCACTGAAGCAGACAATTTAGTGAAATGGATTTACAAGCAACAAACTGAAGGAAAAGCCTTCTTAGGCATGCAAATTGCTCTTTAGGAGCAAAACAATCTGCATACCCATGGGAGGAGCAGGGCCTAAGGCAAGCACAGAACTGTACCCTCATTCCTAGTTCACTCCGGCTGTAATCCACTGGCTGGCACAGGTAGCTGTAGTTGTCCAAGATTGAAGTTACCAAAAACTGAAACAAACAAAAAGCAATAGAAATCAATTTTCTGTTCAATGCCATCTGTTCCAAAAAGATGTGCATATTAATGCTAAGATGTGCATACTAATGCTGAGGTAATAGGGTCTCAATCTAATACTCACTGACAGAAAACCCATGTAATTTATACAGCTGAGCAAATAGTAAAAACCTAAACCAAAGTACTTCACATCCTTGTGGAAATCTTAAAAATAAAATTCAGCCTGGGTATATCTGTAATGTAATCACTGGAGTGCATTACTTCAG
>NW_008690929.1:33219-33604 GCF_000695815.1 Acanthisitta chloris | reverse complement strand
CTTCTGAATCTCTCTGAAAAGACACTGTTCTTTTTTGCAGAGATGCCATACTGTTTTGTTTTGGTTGGTTGCACTTGCCTATTAATTGGAAAGCCAAAAACTGGACCAAGTAACCAATTTAACTGAACAACCAAGCACAGACAAGTAATTTTCATAGCAGTCCTCAGGTGGAGTAATATATGCTAAAAAAAAAAAAAAAAGCAATTTGTGTTAATGTAACAATTGTGATACAAATTAATGGGCATATTTGTTGACATCAGAATGTTTTTGAAACCTATTTGGCCATGTTCCCTTGAAGAGTTTTTCATGGCCTATATAAACTAGGGAAAGGCTTATAGAAAGGTTTATACATTAAGAACAAGCAGAAATCAGTGTTGGCACTCTC
>NW_008690929.1:26682-33175 GCF_000695815.1 Acanthisitta chloris | reverse complement strand
CTAAGCCTGGAAAAGTAGTTCTCATTCTCAGTGATGGGTCCCTCACCAGCCAGACATGAGACAAAACGAGGAGGTTCCACATCCTCCATACACTCTGTGTCTAATGGGGAGATCTCAACGTTCCACTCATTAATTCAGGAACCTTTCAGTGTTAATTTTATGAATGACAGGAAGATTGAGACATGGAAGGAAATAAGGTACAACAGGGCAATACTGCTCCTCTTGTGGCCAAAATACATGTCCAAGTCAGCTCCCACTCCCTTCATTAGGGTCCATCAGCAAAAGCTGTTCAAATGGCAACTTTCTAACCCTCCCCAGGTGCTTACTTGGGAGCCAATCCTGTCTCCTCACCTCGTAAAACATGTAGCTTGACAATGCCATCATGGCCAGATTGTAGGCAATCAGGAGGCCTCGCAGCTCCAGTGGTCTCCGCTGCCTCATGTAGGAGGGCCCCAGTACCACGACAAAGAGGTAGGAGGCAAAGAGAAGTGTGACTGGAAGTGGAGAGTAGACCAGTGGCCACGGGTCTGTCCTTGGATCTGAAAAGGAAAGCACACAGCCAAAGCTGGTACCTCCCACACACTGTATGGTAGATATATTTAATTCCTCCCTTCAGCTCGCTGGTAAAAAGAAAAGTGGTATGTTGTGCATCTGTACAAAGCTGTACCACAGTCCTTCTCCTGCCCTGGAGTTCCATGTGCCGGACACTGCCAAAAGGTTTTAGCACAACATTCAGGTTGGGACTGCAGTACTGGAAGACAGACCTTTCCTGTCATGAGCTGGAGCCCTTCCCACAGGCTGCCAGACTGTCCCACACTTGGGCAAAAGAAGCAGTCCAAGACATTGTGCAGGGATGCACAGCACCAACCAAACCAAGAGTGGCTCTTCGGGAGTGTAAACCTCTAGAGCTAAATAATAAAATTGTTTCAATCACTGGTATTATTTCATTCCTGCCCCACAATCCTCTGCACATCTGAAATTCTCCACCCCTTTATTTTTATACCTGCTCATAGTGTGGACTCTCTTAAAACCATGTATTCAATGGGAAATGACAAAACACTTGTCCCTGCTAAAACTGCTTTTCAGTCCTACAGTAAAGGGAAACTCAACAGATTTTCTGTCGTGTCACCTTCTCCTAATCCTGCCCCCAATTCCCATTCATATTTTCTTCTCCTAGTCCCATTGTGGTCACTGCTCTGCTAAACTCCCTCAGCACCTCCCTCTGTGCCCTGACTTGCCAGCCCCAAGCCCCAGACCCCTCACACTGTTCTAGCCCCAGGATCCCTGCAGAAGTCCTCTATTGATTTTAGTCACTGGTGAGCCCATGTGCCTCAGGGTACCTTTTGTTTAAATTCCATACCTGTCCACACAACTCTGTTAATCCCCATCCTTCTAAACCTCCTAGTTATGGCTGTTATGGGCTGTGTCAGGAGCTCTTTGATATCAGTTTCTGGGGATAACAGTTCATCAGAAGTCCTGAATACCAACCGAAACTCTGAAATTCAAGTCCTGAAGCATTTACAGCCTGAGCATTATGCCCCATGTCCTCCTCCTGTCAAAGCCACCATGCAGGCCTGCCATTCTATCTTCACGACATTTTTTGGCTTTTCTTTACATCCAGAGACCAAACAAGGCCCTTTGGGACCAAACTGGATGGGCAGAACCTCTAGCTATTGAAGATCTAAAGTCTCTTCACTGTAAAAGGTCAAATCTGAGGAGGAGTGTTTTCTGTCAATATTTCATTTGATAATAGGTTTTACTGGCATATCAAGGAGTTTAAACCTCAAAGTATTAACTCTTTGGTCTACTAAGCTTTCCCATGACACCTGAATATGCATTTTAAAAAATTCAGTTCCTTTAGTATTTCAGACTTACCAGGCAATCCTGAGCACATATTGCTCCTCATCCTGTCAGAGCCCATTGTACATTGAACAGAAAGCTGCTGAGACAGGGCAAATCCCCCACCCTTTCATTTCTTACTCTGATCCAGCTGGAGTGTCCCTGAGATATATTTCAAGACTTAAGGGAAGTTTGTGATCACGGAGAAGGAAAAGTGAAAATCTGCCTGGTGAAAAAATGTGGGCTTGTATGAAGATCATGTTCCTTCTAGGTTTGTTCTTCATGATCATTCTATTTATGCAGAAATTCCTATTTAGGACAGAATCTCTACCTACCTCCACTTTCAAGAACCCAGTTGTAGAATTCCTGTGTTTTCTGCCAAGTTGAAGCCATCACAAGTTCTGGAAAGAAATTAAAATTAGCATCCCGAGGATCATATTAACCCTGTTTATCATAGACTTGACTGAGTCTTGAAAAAGAAGGTTCCTCAAACCAGGCTCAGGACTACAGCTAATGAATTCAAAATAGCTTGCTTTCTAGAAATTAGAATTTTAGACCCTTGTTAAACTCACATTTAAAAAAAGGAAGAGAACCCTCCTGGAATGATTAGCTATTTAACTTTCAGATTTTATTTATTTCATAAATTTAAATAATGTATGATTTAATTTCCAAATTTTTGGCTATATTGTTGAGGTTTCACCTCTAAGAAATACACTGAGTAGCTGCATTGGAACTACCAGAGCCAGGACCTTGATGTACCAGATTGGGAAATGAGTCATGTGATACTTTTTCTAAAGCAGTGAGGGCACAACATTCACGTGAGGACACACACAGGTGGTATAACTGCATCTTTCTCGGGCATTCTTGGATATTCCCAATGCTAGAAGGCAGTTAGGGATTAATTCAGTACTGCTGCAACTCCAGAGGTGTTAACAGAGCTATATTGGTTATTGAGCTGAGGTCTAGTTAATACATTAACTTTGTTATATCTTGCATATATCCTATAATATAGTACATCAAAGCAGAACACTCATATATATTATGATGATTCTCCTCCTCCCTTCTTTCCTTCAGCAGGGAGACATTTTCAATGGCACTCAGAAGTTCACCTAGAAAACACTTTTACTGCAGTTACTTTCAACAGCTTGTGTTATCTGACCCAGTTCTCTCCATTAGCAAACACACAGGACCAGCTTCCTCCCAGTTTCATCTCTTGCTGGTACTGAAAAAAAGCACATTTTCCCCTTTGACAACTCACGGCCTGTGACATGCACCTGCACACACACAGGTGACAGACCTGCACAATTTTCCCTCCTGCAGTTAAGCATTGCAGTCAAAACCCTTTCTGGTGTGTTTCTCTGACCCTCAGCAGATCTCATACACATCCTGACACAGAGACACATGCCCTTGTAATCCGGGCAGAATCTGCCAGCACTGAGATTAGTCGGTGATTATCAGCTGGCTCAGAGTCAATCCCTCAGGGATTTCATACAGTTACATGCCCTCAAACAATCCATCCACATTCCACTTCCTTTCCTTCCCCCCAAACTGTCAGGAGAACCCAAGAAGCAGGACCAGACTTACCCCAGCAGTGCAGCCAGCGTGGAACGTCCCTTCGTCAGAGGTGTCCCCAGCACACAGCCACTGCTTGTCTCGCTCTGGGTGCACGTGGAGGCAGCAAAACAAGAACCTGCAGATGCTGTGCTCAGCTTTCTTCTCCACAGGCAAGGCAAGTACATCACCTGCTGGGTCTCACACAGCCGTGGTGGATCTGCATGCCCCTTAGTCATGGATCTTCATGCATCTTATTTAGTCTCCCAGCAGTAGCCACCAAAACCCACCACAAGCTGCAGGCACTGTGGTGTCATCTGGTAACTTTGCCAGAGCAGAGGTTACATCACATACTCCTCCCTCCCCCCTCTCTTGCCTCTCCCCACATGATTTATCAGATTAGGGGACTGGAAAGAGGAGAGAAATGAATGCTGAAGAGGACTGAGATTCCACAGGAGTGAACCACTGACCTTCAGTGTCACGTTTGGGAGCCTAGCCAAGTGGGAACCAGGCCAGCATTTCTTTGGCAGGTTTCTTCAGGACATGTCATGACAGCTTTGCAAACAGTAAAAGATGAGGAGGGATCATGCCTGGAAACTAGTCTGTTCCGAACACTCCTTCAGCCCATCACAAGGGGCTGTCAACAAGCCTTTTGTGTGCTCAAAAATGTCCAAAACCACCAAATGAGGGAGCTTAGAACCATGGGGACACTCACCCCCTCCCTCCCTCCCTCCCTCCCTCCCTCAGGGAAATCAGAGCAAACTCAGCTGGAGTCACCTCCTTGTAGCCAGCCTTCATTCCTGGGGAAGTCACATTTAAATTTTTTAAAGATACAGGAAAAAAATGTTGAGGAGTTTGACAGTGACACCAAGTTTCCCCTTCTGTGATCTCCAGCAACCATATCAAAGGAAAATACAGAGAGCTGTAGTCAGCAGCAAGTCCAGTGAGTGAGTGCAAGTGCATGTGATTCAGCCCCACGTGGAGGTGCCAATGCAGAACCAGCACCCTGGAACCTGGCCCTGACCCACCAACAAATAGCTCAAAGCCAAGTGATGGGGCTCTGCTTGGCCACCAGAGGTGACCCTGTGCCTGGGGTGTGGATATGCCCTTTAATTTTCCCAGTGGGCACAGTTTATTAGCAGAACTCTGATGGTAGCACCAGTGCATGGTGTTTGTCACCAGATACATCACAAGCACTTCTGAAGGGCAAGACACCAAAGATTAGCTTTGGAAAGCAGCTTTTGAAATTAGGCATATCATGTGGTGGTAGGTTTTCATTGAAACACATCATGATGCTGCTGGATAACTACTCTGTTTCCATGATTTGTGGAAATTATGAAAGAATTTAAATAGATACTTTTGGGAAAGGGGATTTAGGGTGTAGGGTTTGAATTTTGGGGCTTGAGGTGTCAGAAGGAAAACCCAGTTTAGGAGAAGGTTCAACAAGACCTTTGGTATCATATTGTTGATCCAGGTTGTTGCTGATTCAGGTTCAGGGAGACAACAATAATGAACATTACAAGCCTTTTTTTTTTTTGCAGAGCTTCCTATAAAGACCTTTTCTCAAAGTTTTAAATTGCTCATGAACCAACAGGTTTCATTTCTAAAGTTTTGATGCCCCAGTCCTTAAAAAGGTTTGCTGACATATCTGTGTGAATCAATGAAAATAATAAACCAGACCAGTCCTTTCTATCTATCTGTTATGTGTAGATGGGACTGTATTTTATTATTTTTATCTGGTAACTATAAGTAATGTTTGTTAAGCTATTTATATTGCTGTATAAGGCTCAGAATTACAGACACAAACTTTTCCATCAAGCTTTTTTACCCTGGCAAAAATAAAAATCAGCTGAAGTGAATTTTCACAAATATCTTTTGGGGAAAAATATTTTATTGTTCAGATAAACTGGAACTTTTTAAAAGAAAATACCATGAAGCATATTTCATTTTTTAAAGCCTGCCCTATCCTTGAAGTATTCCCAGTGGTGCTATTGCAGATGTTCACCAGCATGACTGGCAGATGGAGAGATGACATCAGTAACATGGTACTTTTACACTCCAAGAATGGGTGTCCTTTGATGAATGTCAGTACAACTGTGAGGGCAGCTCTGCAGGGGCCACACACAAAAGCCTCAGGGCTTTCAGTTTCAGCAAAAACTCAATAGAAAAAAACCTAAATGAACCCTTCTCTGAAATAGTATTAGAGGAGCCCTGAATGCCAAAGTGAATTGGGTTTTTCATTCAGTGACTTGTCAAGAAAAAAAGTATTGTAGGAACATGGATTGCAGCCATAGTAATAAGCAACTCAGTTATGTACAGTATGTGACAGCTCAGACAACTCCATCAGAGTTTTAAAAGATTGCATATTTTAGCTAGTTTAAAACCTGGCTATGTCCTGCATATATTAGAGGTGTTTGCCACAAGATCATGATCAATAACAAATACTAACAGTAAAACAATTCTGAGACCTTCTAGACAATGCAGTTTTTTGCAATTTGGTCCTCTGATTGCTGTTGCTCTCAAGCAAAACTGTACTAAAAGCACAAATTAACAAAACAGACCTGTTTCAATACTTGAGAAAGACAAGGAGCAGAGGGCCAGCCTGGATATCCAGGCTATGTCATGGGGGTGTCCTCAACACCACAGCAAAGACTTAGCAGATTATAGAATCTTAGAAGGGTTTGGGTTGGAAGAGAACTTAAAGATCATTTAGTTCCAATCCCCTGCCATGGTCAGGGACACCTTCCACTAGATCAGGTTGCTCAGAGCCACATCCAACCTGACATTGGACACTGTCAGGGATGGAGCAGCCACAGCTTCTCTGGGCAACCTGTGCCAGTGCCTCAGCACCCTCACGGGGAAGAATTTCTTCACAATATCTAATCTAAACCTACTTTCTGTCAGTTTGAAGCTATTCCACCTTGTCCTCTCACTACCTGCTCTTGTAAATAGTCCATCTTTCTTGTAGGCCCCTTCAGGTACTGGAAGGCTGTAATTAGGTCACCCTGCAGATGATCCTTAAGGTCCCTTCCAACCCAGGCCATTTTTTGATTGTCTGATCCCTTCTGCAGCAGAACACACCTGCAAGTGATATCACCACCTT